>NW_022436955.1:13847045-14074154 GCF_009761245.1 Sapajus apella | reverse complement strand
TTTTTTTTTTTTTTTTTTTTTTTTTTGAGATGGAGTCTCACTCCATCGCCCAGGTTGGAGTGCAGTAGCGCAATCTCAGCTCACTGCAACCTCCACCTCCCAGGTTTAAGTGATTCTCCTGCCTCAGCCTCCTGAGCAGCTGGGACTATAGGCATGCGCCATGACACCCAGCTAATTTTGGTATTTTTTAGTAGAGTCAGGGTTTCATCATATTGGCCAGGCTGGTCTCAAACTCCTAACCTCATGACCCGCCCACCTCGGCTTCCCAAAATGCTGGGATTACATGCATGAGCCACCACGCCTTGCCATGAGATTCCCTTTTAATAGTGTGACCTGGGAAAGTATCTCCCAATGGCAATGCTAGCTGAGGTCAGAACGAGGATTTCTCAGTCTCAGCATGATTGACACTTCGGGCTGGATAGCTCTTTGCTGAGGAGTGTGGCGAGGGGTCTTGTACACCGTAGGGTATTTGGCATCATCTCTAGCTTCTACCTACTAGATGCTGGTAGCAAGCACCACCACCCAGGGTGACAGTCAGAAGCTATAGCAGGCCTTGCCAATTGTCGCTAGGAGTAAAATCTCCCTTTGTTGAAAACCACTGGGTTAGACAAGATAACTCAAAGGCTTTCTATTGGACTTTCCCACCAGAAAATCTTCCTTGGCCACAGACTTTAAGTCTTAGGGTTCTAAATGTATGACCCTGGGCCTCTTTGTGCTCTAATACTGAACCATGTGACTCACCACTATGAAGGGGAAGATCAAGAAGAGACTTCCAAGAACTAAAAATTACTGTGTGTAAGACAAGAAGGGAAGGAAGAGAAAAATGAGCCACCATAAGGCAAGTGCAACATTAGGGAAAGCAGTTCCAGTGATACAGGACAGGCTCCGTGGGGATAAGGGCACGTAGGTAAGAAGAAAGCACATTCGGAATGTCACCAAGTATAACTCAGTCCAACAGACTCGTGCCAAAGTTGAATCCTAAGACCTCCCCCATATTTAAACCAAGAACATCCACTGCCTTCTGGCCAAGTGTACAGTCTTACTGCATACCAGCTGTGACGGACCTTATTTTCCAAAGATGGTGGCAATAATATCTCTCATCCCACCAGCTCTTCTGCAATGTGACCTCGCCATGCCCTTCATAAGGAGGTGAGGTTTGTTTCTCCACCTCCTTGAATCTGGGTGGCCATGTCGGACCAATTGAACATAGCAGAAGTGACACAGGGCCAGTAGTGGGAGTAACTCTTAACTGGCTGATGGCTTCTGCTCCCTCTTTCTTGGAATGTCTGCTGATGGGACATTCTCTCTCAGAACCCAGCTGCCATAGTGTGAGATTCACAGTTTACATGGAAAGGCCATGTGGATGATAGGTTCTGGTCAATTGCACATTGAGTTCCCAGCCAGCCTTATGAGTGAGTCATCTTTGTTACCCAGTCCAGTCAAACCTACACATGACTCCAGCCCCAGCCAACATCTGAATGTAACCCCCTGAGAGACTCCAAGCAAGAACTACCCTGCTGAGCTCCATCAGTTCCAGACTCATGAGAGAGATATACTAATAGTTATTTTAAGCGACTAAGCTCTAGGGTAGTTGGTTATACAGCAGCATATAATTGGAACACCAACCACACTGATATTTCTATGAAGCTAAAGACAAACGTGTTCTACTACCAAAGTTATTGAGATTTCAATCTTTGGAAGTCTCAATAACTTGGCAGTAGAACACATTTGTCTTTGGATTGAGATTGATCAAAAGGAATTAACAGACATCATCATCACCCTATTTACTGGATGCACGCACTTTCCATCTGTTATCACATTTCATTCTTGTAGTCAACTTAGCAGACAACTACTAGTATGCCCCTTGACAAATCATGGTACATTGGTTATCACATTTCATTCTTGCAGTCAACTTAGAGACAACTACTTTTATCCCTCCTGACGGATGATGGGACTGAGGTCTAGAAAGCCTAAGTCTCCTTGCGAAGGCAACACAGTCAGGAGGTGGAGAAACACAGATTCGGAAACAGTCTGACACCAAAGCCTTAATTTTACCACTAATCTGTGGACAGTTTTAGCTCGAAGACAGAAGGCATGAAAGCAGAGATGAGTATGTAAAATACTATACTCAGGGAACTCTGTCCTGTGACCTCTGATTTCCAGAGTCATATAATCAGCTGTTGTTCTCCCCCACAGACTGGCATAAAGGTCTCTACTGCTTCGAGGAATGTGGTTGGCAGCATCCTGAGGAGGGATATGGACTGGATACCGTCTCTGATGGAATTTCCATAGGGGCACTGGAATGAGAAAACCCCAGACCTTCAGAGAATGGATCCTTAACCTTCTCAGTATCTCTGCAACTTAGCTATGCCTATGACCTGTTGGATCGCCTTAAGCCAACCACAAACCCTCTAAGCCTGAGTTCTCAGCTGTAAACTGGGAATGACCCCTACCCCTCAGGACTGTTATGACAACTTGAGATAATGTATGAAAGTGCTCGGTGTGGTACTGGCACATAGGAGCACCTGAACGTGGTAGCCTGCCTAGGACATGAGTCTGGCCTGAAGAGTCTGAGGTCCGAGGAGGCTAGATTATGATGTTTACACTTAGCCTCTGTCTAAACATTTGCCTGGAAATTTACAGCCATGTTGAGCACATGCACCCCTCCTGCAGCCTACAGCAGACATAAGACTGCAAGGAGACACTCATCAGGGTGCTGGCTCGGTGGAAAGGCAAAGACACTGTACTGTGAAATGGACACACATGGGCTGACCTTTAAAGGCACTGCTCACATTCTTCTGAGATGCCCATATAGCTTAACAGCATGTTAGAATGGACACAACCCAAAGACTCCATGTCTGATCATTTCTGATGCTCAGAGGCCCATTCCAAAGGCACCTACCCTCTCTACATTTGCCTTTGAATACAGTTGAGGCACTGCCTTCTCAAAGGACCCCATTCCGGCCCCTTCATTCCATCTTCAGTGACAGAGAAAGACACTCCCCTGGCATCATCAGTGACCAGCACAATAACAAGTCACCAAAATTGTCAAACCGGATCCAATGCCAGCCCAGGTGAGATTTTTTTCCTTCCTGTGTGTGGCCTTCTGGCATCTGTTTTCTCTCTGAAGCTCTTTTCTTTTCCTGGGATGAGAACCTAGAATCAGGGCTCTGATTTCCATTGACCAAATCATCTCAGGCTAAAGCTTTCTTCTCTGGAGGCCCAGGAAAGGCATGATAGTTCAGTCACATTAGGTTCTTGCCAGCTAAGAAGCCCAAGTTTCAAAGGAAAAACAGCCATTCATCCCAAATTCACCATGGTCTGACTTTTGTAAAGGCCCTAAAATACAATTAACAACACAATTGCATCTTAACTTAGAATTTTCCACTTGGTAGCTTTTCTCAGGTTGACTGTCACTGAACAGGTGCTTTTTGCTATCTTTTTTTTTTTAAATTTAAACTCAAAGAACACTATAATGCTTTACTCTCAGTTACTAATGTCCAGTTGAGTTCTGCTCAGCGTAGATACTGAAGGTTCCCCAGTAGAAAGGAATCGTTCTCTGTCATTTATTGTAAAGTGCGTGCCTGGCAGCTGTAACTGAGTTCAATTTGAAAAGAAATCAAATGTTTGGATGAAAGTGACACAATGATGCGGCATGAGGCATCATCCATCCGTTTCTAACCTGCCAGAGGAAGCCGCAGCTGGAAGTCTTGTCACTTTCAGATACTAAGAGTAACAAGTTATTAATTTGTATTCCTTAAATAACTTATTAAGTCTACATGTGCCAGCTCTTATACAAAACCCAGAGCCAGGGAGAAGTGAATCAGTGAATGAGTTCGACTATCCAAGCCTTAGTTCATGCATTCATTCTTTCAGCAAATTTTCAGTGAGCAACTTACCGTATGTCAGGCACTGGGCTATAGGCTAAGTATGTAACAGTAAGCACGGGGAAACCGAATCCCTGCCCTTATGGAGCTTAGAGACCAGTGAAAGGGACAGACATTAATTATCTGATCATAAAAGCAAATAGGAAACTGTATTTGAGCCAAGGTCTACGAGGTATATGAAGCTTTGAGTACTTATGATAAGGATATCTTACCAAATCCATAAGGTCAGGAAAATCTTAAGTACGCTAAGACCTTACACCAAAGTAGGAGTTAATTAGGCAGAGAGACATAGGGGGAAGGAGTATGGCAGGCAGAAAAACTAAAAGATGGCCAGAGAGGCCACAGTGGAGGGAAGAAAGAAAAGCCTGATTAGAGAGATAAGATAGAGCCACAGTGCAATCCCCAGGCCCATCCAACCCTCAAGACAGCATCAGTGACAGATGAAAGGCAACGCAGCCAGACAGAATAAAGCAAGTACTAAACAAAGGTTCAAACCAATGCGGGAACAGTGGCTGGAACCCCAAGAAAGGCTGCAAGAAAGAGGTCGGCTCTGAACAGAGTCTAGAATAGGGGTTGACAAACTATGGCCCCCAGGCCAAATTCTGCCACTGCCTGTTTTTGTAAATAAAGCTGTACTGAAACACAGCCACGCCCATTCATTTACGCATTGTCTAGGGCTGCTTTGGCGCTACAATGGCAGAATGGAGAGTTGCTACGGAGACCATCAGGCCCGCAAAACTGAAAATATTCGCTATCTGGCCCTTGACACAAAAGTTTGCTGGCTCCTAGTCTAAAAGGATAAGCAGGATTTGAAATCAATGGCACAAGAGGAAAAGTGTACCAGTGCCTCCTGTCTCTCACACCTGCAAGAAACAAACCGGAGCACGTCTTTCAGGGGACGCTCTGATGGCAAGAGTGGCAGGAGGAAGAGGGTGCATGGTAGATATTTTCACTGACATCTCAGAAATCACACTAAGCCACACCTGTTGCATTTAGGCATAGTTTGCTTCACGGAATAATTACACTCCAGGAAAGTTGATGGTACCTTGGCGTCTCAAGTTGATTCCCTCGGGGAATTATACAGGGATGTGATACAGAAAATAAACAAAACCACTATGCTCAAATCAGTTTGAAAAATACTGAATAAACGAAATTGAACTGGCTTCACTACTACAGGACTTATCAGAGCCTTTAATATCCTACTGTGCTTTGGAAATCTCCAAGGTAAAGAGAAAGGTATGTTGCATGTCTCAAATTTATTTGATCACAGAGTCCTCCTTTTCTAAAGTCCTCTTATCAAGACAGAGTTGCTTGAAGCTAGTGTGAGAAACACTGGTCTCAACTTTTTATAAAGCTTTTTTCTTCTTTTTTTAAAATTATACTTTAAGTTCTGGGGTATGTGTGCAGAACATGCAGGTTTGTTACATAGGTATACACGGTGGTTGGCTGCATCCATCATCAAAATTAGGTATTTCTCCTAATGCTATCCCTCCCCTAATCCCCACTCCCTGCTATTCCACCCCTATCCTCCCCACACCCACCAACAGGTCCCAGTGTGTGATGTTCCCCTCCCTGTGTCCATGTGTTCTCATTGTTAAATACCCACTTATGAGTGACAACATGGGGTGTTTGGTTTTCTGTTCTTGTGTCAGTTTGCTGAGAATGATGTCTTCCAACTTTATCCATGTCCCTGCAAAGGACACGAATTCATCCTTTTTATGGCTGCATAATATTCCAAGGTGTATATGTGCCACATTTTCTTTATCCAGCCTATCATTGATGGGCATTTGTGTTAGTTCCAGGTCTTTGCTATTGTGAACAGTGCTGCAATAAACATACATGTGCATGTATCTTTATAACAGAATGATTTATAATCCTTTGGGTATATACCCAGGAATGGGATTGCTGGGTCAAATGGAATTTCTATTTCTAGATCCTTGAGAAATCGCTACACTGTCTTCCACAATGGTTGAACTAATTTACACTCCCACCAACAGTGTAAAAATGTTCCTATTTCTCCACATCCTCTCCAGCATCTGTTGTCTCCAGATTTTTTAATGATCGCCATTCTAACTGGCGTGAGATGGTATCTCAATGTGGTTTTGATTTTTATTTCTCTAATGACCAGTGATGATGAGCTTTTTTGAACAGACACTTCTCAAAAAAAGACATTTATGTAGCAAATCCCCTTTTCTTAATATTCTCCAAAACAATGTCAGAAATGTGTTTTCTTTCAAAATAATTTCAAAATGATCAGCAGAAGCATGGGTTAACTGTGGCAAGCTAGAAGCCTGTGGGTACACAGGAGGTGGAACCCCACCCCTCTTAACCTCTGATTCTTCCCACACCAACCCATTTATGTGGATTTTGCGGAGATTTTTTTCCCATTTCTTGTGAAAACTCCCATATTTGAGATGCCCTGGCTCAGTATTTACAGCGACAGGCATGTGCCTCTCTTCTCTTCTGCTAATTGTCAACATTAACAAACTGCACTTGGCTCAACAATTCTAAATTCAAAGCAGCAGTATACGAGAAATAAATGAATGCTTTTAACTTCTTTGAATAACCTGTCTTATTACATTCCAAATCCTGGCTCCCAAATTTCTTTTAAATTTTGCCAAAGATGCCCTTCCTCCAGTCATTCAATGTGCAAATCAACAGTAGCCAGTAAGTTCAGAATCTCAAAGAAATCTGTCACAGAGAAGGCAGCAAACTGTGCTCACTGTTACCAAGCCCACCACACATCTATGGCAGGGAAGAAACGGATCCAGGTACCAGGCAGACTAGTTAACTAGCTCAAAGACTGACATTATCCTCCAGAATGCAGATGTTACATATTTCTCATCTCCTTTAGACACATTCAAAAGACCCAAGAGAAGGCCAATAACCATTTTCAAAAGCAACTATAAAAATCTTCAAACATCCTAGAGCTTCTCCAGTCAGGTGACTCCCAGGATATTCACAGCCCTGGAGAAATGGGCCAAATTTTCCATTCTCAAGGCTAAAGGGATTGGAAAAGGGCAACAGAAAAATCACACCATTGATGGTGAGCATCCCTGAAGGCAAAGTCCTATTTCAGAGTCTGGTACTAACGTCCGGAAGCAGCAGGCCGTGTGTCCACTCCAAAGCTGTCACACTTTGGCAGAGAATCCCTGCAGGATCAGAGCAGCCCTGGGGGCTCTGATGAGAGGTGCTAAATAAGTTAGTGCTATCGTTTATTAGAGCATAAGAAACAGATGGGAATGGGCAAAATGACAGCTGGAAGAGTGAGATTCCAGAAGATGAGTATCCACGGCACTCGGAAATTCATCTACACGATGCCTATTAACATTCCCGGGAACGGCTTTCTTAGTACCAGCTCCGGATCCTGCAGCCTCTCGCAAATTCATTCCTCGGCTTTTTCTCCATCACACAGACAGTTAATCTCATATCTAATTATAAGATAAATGGCAATCCCACAACTTTCTCTTATAGAACTCTCCCACCAAAAATGATTCTTTTCAACTCATTGTGCCTTGCATCCACAGGAGACTGGGGAGACACGAGAAGGAGGTGGGGGGAGAGAGGATGGGAAAGGGAAGGGACCAAGGAAGTTCACCTATGGTGGCCTTCCTTCAGGGACAGGGACAGGTGGTTGGACATTCATGTGTCCCCATCTGGCCAGAGCTGCCCCTCACCTGACTAGAGTTTCATCTGCTTCTTTATGCATTCTTGAAGCCATTGGTTTTTGACCCAGATGGCAGCAATCCACCAGGGCTGTGCTATCTGCTGAGGTTTCCCAGCCTCCTCACACATCCTGGAAAGTTCCAGCTCACTGAGGGGCTTATGTCCAAACAACCCCATGTTAATTATGTAAGGAATGGCAACCTAATAGCTTAAGAAATGGTCCAAAGACCCATTCCTTAAGACTAGGGATAGAAGACTGAAATGAGCACAAGACATACAATTGATTCAAGAAGTATCCCTTGATAACTAACTTTTAACAAATTAAATTATTGTAAGCAAGATGAGGCCCTTATTTATATGTTGTTGTTTTTTTTTTTTAAGAGACAGGGTCTCACTCTGTTGCCCTGTGCAATAGCGCAATCATAGCTCACAGCAGCCTGAACTCCTGGGCTCCGGCGATCCTCCCCTCTCAGCCTCCCAAAATGCTGGGATTACAGGCATAAGCCACCACATTCTTTTTAAAAGCCTTTTAAGGCTTTTATCCAGTGATTTTTTTTTTTTTTTTTTTTTACTATTTGCTCACATGCTGGTATATGTTAAATATATATCTATACACACGTCTTGAAAATCTGTCATTTCTTTGAGAAATACCACTAGATTTTTTTTTCTCACAAATTCTCTTCATCACAGTGGCTGATAAGTGTCAGAAGTTTGGGGGGGATTTTGAAATCATGAGGCAGGCTACATAACACTATTTTGTTTGCTACATGAATATCTATAGCAGCCTTATATACAGAGAATGTAATCCTGCCCAAACTAAACTTTCAGAAGTTCTCAAAAATAGTTGTAGATCAGTTTTATATAGGCTTCTAATAATTATTTCAAAAACTTATTTAGCCTATAATCCCAGCACTTTGAGAGGCTGAAGCAGAAGGATCGCTCAAGGTCAGGAGTTCTAGATTAGCCCAGGCAACAGAGCAAGACCTCATCTCTACAAAAAAATTTAAAAGTTAGCTGGGCATGGGGGTACACACCTGTAGTCTTACCTACTTGGGAGGCTGAGGCAAGAGGATTGCTTGAGCTCAGGAGTCTGAGGCTGCAGTGAGCCACGACCATCCACTGCCCTCAAGTGTGGGCAGCAGAGCTAGGCTCCAGCTTACAAAAATTATTTAGAATCAGTTACTGATTCCTTGCAAGATGGGAAAAGGAATAAATGCAGAGTTCCTGTCCTCAAGAAAGTCACAATCTTAATCAAATGACACATAAAATTTTGCAAAAACACAGGGACGGTAATAACTACATCAATACAATACCATACCTGACATATGGTTGGTATTGAGTGCCTGCCATGTCAGGTACCATAATGTGTGGTGTGTGTGTGATTTTCTGTATTCACGTGTATGCATGTGTATGTGTATATATGTAATCTCAGTTGCTCTCCCCCAAAATAAATGATGAGAATAGTATGTTTGAAAACAGATAAAAAAAAATTAAGACTCAGAAAAATTAAATAAATTACACCATGAAGTACCATGCAGTCTACTGATGCCCTAGAAAGGAGGAGGGAGAGGTGGATGATGTGTTGGTGTCACTCCTGTTTCTCTGAAGACCAGGCCAAGGTGAGCATCTACGGGTTAAAGGAAACTCCAGGTTGATGCTGGAATGCCTGGACTGACAGTTTCTCTCGTCCACTCCCTGCCCCAGGCACTCACTCTCTGGTCTTCTGCCATGAAACATATTTCTTCATTTCATGGTGTAATGGGGCTAAATAAATAACAAGAGAAACAGTAAGAGGAAGAGACAAAGGTTCATTTCTTTTCTTTTTTTTCTTTGAGATGGAGTCCCGCTCTGTCACCCAGGGTGGAGTGCAGTGGCATGATATTGGCTCACTGCAACCTCCGCCTTCCAGGTTCAAGCAATTCTCCTGCCTCAGCCTCCCAAGTAGCTAGGACTACAGGCGCCCACCACCACCCCCAGCTAATTTTTGTATTTTTAGTAGAGATGGGATTTCATCATATTGGCCAGGCTGGTCTCAAACTCCTTACCTCAGGTGATCCACCCGCCTCAGCCTCCCAAACTGCTGGGATTACAGGTGTAAGCCACCATGCCCAGCCAGTTCATTTCTTTATTAATGAAAAAGGTTAAGTTGTAGGATGTAGAGAAAACTGACTGATAAGTAAAGCCCAGATCAAGGTACAGTTTTTCCTGCAGGATCACAGCATATGAAGTGTTCTGGGAGGGACGACCATGTCCCAAGAGAAAGAAGCACACAGCCAAGCCAAACCCTCGTTTATTCCTCCCAGATGTTCTGATCAGTTACGCATCTGCTATGTGAGAGTTAGGCCAGGAGTTAAACTGGCAGATACTTCTTCACCTGGAAGGAAACATCAGTACTGGGAAAGAAGTGTCTCCCCGATTGGAGTCTGCCACATATACTTCATTTAACAGTGCACAAGTGTGACCTAGGCGAGATTTTGCAGACTGTTTGTAGAACAGGGAAGGACTTGAAGGAGGAGAGACATAGAGGAAGGTGGCCCTCGGAAGTGACTGAGGTTCTGGTAGCAAAGGTGCAACGCTATGTTATGACCACCCCAGCTACCAAAAACAAAGCAAACAATAACATCTGAAGCAGCTTCTGCAGGGTTGGCAAAGCTGTAAGACAAAGTACTCCCCAAAGGGGTTGCCGGCCGGGTGCAGTGCTCACGCCTGTAATCCCAGCACTTTGGGAGGCCAAGGAGGGCAGATCATGAGGACAGGAGATTGAGATCAACCTGGCTAACACAGTGAAACCTCGTCTCTACTAAAACTACAAAAAATTAGCCTGACGTGGTGGCACATGCCTGTATTCCCAGCTACTCAGGAGGCTAAGGCAGGAGAATCGCTTGAAACCGGGAGGCAGAGGTTGCAGTGAGCCGAGATAGCCCCATAGCACTCCAGCCTAGGTGACAGAGCAAGATTCCATCTCTCGAAAAAAAAAAAAAAAAAAAAATAGAGGGTGCCTGTGAGACGGGGAAGTGAATTGAGCTAGAAGTTCTTCTGTCGAGTTTTTCTAAGAGACCTAGAACAGAAGCTGAAAGGATCCAGATGTGATGCTTTGGTGTAGCTTCTTTTCTAAGCTGATACCCTCCAGGTAGTCAAGAAAATTATTTTTCTTTCCCCTTTTCCCACCGACCCTCTTCTTTCCCCTTTTCCCCACAATCCCTCCTCTTCTTCTTTCCCCACCTTTCCCCACCATCCCTCTTCTATTGGTTTTTTCTTTAGATGGAGTTTCACTCTTGTCATCCAGGCTGAAGTGCAATGGCGCGATATCAGCTCACTGCAACCTCCACCTCCTGGGTTCAAGTGATTCTCCTGCCTCAGCCTCGAAAGTAGCAGGGATCACAGGCATGCACCACCACACCCAGCTAATCTTTGTATTTTTAGTAGAAACTGGGTTTCATCATGTTGCCCAGGCTGGTCTCAAACTCATGACCTCAGGAGATCCACCTGCCTCGGCCTCCCAAAGTGCTAGGATTACAGGGATGAGCCACCACACCCAGCCTTTGCTTTCTTTTTTCTCTACCTATTGAGAGGAAAAAGAAAATTATGCTTAAATGTCCTGTTTTTTCCGTTGAAGTAGTCAAGGGTGTTTCTCAACCAGCCTAGTCTTTGAGTAAATGTGCCTTACTCCCTGTTCGCTTACTACTTTTTCCACCTCCTAGCTAGGAGCAAGGTAAAATTCAAAAGGGCCACAAGAGAAAATGGGCTCATGGAAATGAAAAGAACTGTACTCACTTTGCATGGAAAGGAAAATGGAGGAAAGTAGAATCATATTTATTTCAAGTACATGAAAGCTTTCACTCAAAGATGAGAACCATGTTTTAGGACAGAACAAGAGCAGGGAGGTTTAAAATGTAGCACTCCTTTCACTCTTAGGAGGTTGTCTTGAGTGTCCCTAAGGAAACCGAGGAGCATCTTCTCCACCGCTCCCATTCCACGCTGAACCCGTCTGCCGAGGACGAGCCATCTTATTTGATTGCCTGTGTCTGTCTGTAAAGTCTACCACCAAAGACACGAAGCAACTCGAGGATAGCATTTAACCTAATGCCTACATAGGAAAAAAACTGAATATTTATAAGCTGAATCCATTTCAAGTGAGATTCTTAAATACAGAAATTGGTTATTTAACATGTTCATTTTTGTGTGGGGGTGGAAAGAAGGAAACTTTAAAAATGGGATAGATTCAGGACTTGAGTCATTTCTTAAAGAAGTAATAATAACAAATGATCTTCAAAGGTAACGATAGTAGTCACTGGAGCTATTGACAAATGTTGAGTACACATTCTAGGCCACGAAGCAGGATCACATTGCCCCATCTACTCTAAAGCGACTGGCTTTAATCAGTGAACTATGACCAGCGTTGACCGGTCACATCGAAGCATCCACACCTTACCCGTCTCTCTTTTGCTGCCTCTGACATTGCTGATGCCTACCATGGCTTGGATGTGGTTTGTCTCTGCCAAAACTCATGTTGAAACTTAATTGCCAATGTAATGTGGTTGGATGTGGTACCTTCCTTAGGTGATTAGTTAAGCTAGATTAATGTCTCTCTTAGGACACTGGGTTAGTTCTTGAGTGAGTGGATTTGTTCCCTTGAGAGGGGGTTGTTATAAACCGAGGTTGCTCTCACCTTCTGCCTCCTTGGCACACCTGCATCCCCTTCTATTTCTTTGCTGTGCTGTAATGTGCAGCATGAGACCTTCACCGCAAGCCGAGCAGGTGCTGCCACCATGGTTCTTAGATTTCCCAGTCTCCAGAATCATGAGCCAAACCAACTTATTTTCTTTAGAAACTACCCAGTCTCTGGCATTCTGCAGCAGCAACACACAATGCACTAAGACAAAGATGGAGTCAAGATGGAGCTTCTGACAGATCAGGTCTAGGAATGACGATGACGAACCTAAGCTCAGTGCGCCATGTGATGGGCCCGATGAGTAAGTTAACAAGTTAGAACTAAACGTGTGTTAGCATCTTTGGAATAGCTGTTTGATCAAGCCTCACTTGCCTGATACAATATTCCCAGAAACCTAAATTTCTATTTAATTTCAAATCTATATAATTTCATCAAAATGTAATTACTGCTCTTTGTCTAACAGGCTGTGATCTTCCACACCTGACCTACTTATCTACTTAGGTAAAACCTTGGAAATCCTGGAGACAAAAAATGTTGTGCTAAAGAAACAAATCACTTTGAATATGTTAATGGTGTTTTGTTTTCAAACCTATTCAGCTTTTCTCAAAGAGCCATCCAAGCCCATGTTCCAGAATCATTGCGAGCACAAGAATTCTTGGAAGCACATACACACTGGCTGAACTGTTATTTCTATTTCCACATTCCTGCCATTTTCAAAGAAAATCTGGTCCTGCTCTCTCAGCAATGGTATAGGGATAGAAGATTGTCCACAAAGCCCCAGTGTCACTGTCACATATGGCTGGACGTGACATGGTTGGCTCATTAGCATTCACATGTCTCCGTTTCAACATGACCACTTGACACTGAGTGTTTGTCCCACTAGAAATGCCAGAGAAAGCTGTCAGGTTTTGACTGAACTTGGAAAATGACTACTGTATCTCTAGTGCTCCAAAGTGGCCCAGGAAGCCTTTCTTCCATTAGGACTTAGATGCTGCTTTTCCTGTTTGGGGCTGCTCTGGCCAGAGCTATAGCCAATATATACTTTAACTTTGTTTTGGAGTTTTGTGCATTCTATTGAAGCAAAATGGCAAGTAAAAGATTTTTTTAGATGAGCATATTTCTATCGTCTTTAACAGATTCTAATAAAGTTAGGTTCATGGGTGGATTGATGAGGAAATGGCTCCTCTTGCCAGATCAAAAAATGTATAATGCCAGTTTAATTTCCGCATGGTGAAATCAGCTACATGAAGTCTGAATAAGGTCCAGCACATGGAAAACCTCAATGAATCCTAATATAGCTTCCAAATAGCTTTAAAAAAAAAAAAAGAACTTTGAAAGATCTTTGCAAAGAATAAAGTGTTATTTGAAAGGGGAGTTTTCCCATTTGGGATTCAGGTATCAACAGGTCTTTCCAGCCCCACTGAAAAAGAGTTGTTTCTATACATCAAGCTGTACAGAAAGGAAGCAGAAGCATATGTGAATTAGTGAGGTCCTGCAAGTCAACTGCTACTATGTGTGTGTGTGTGTGTGTGTGTGTGTGTGTGTGTCCATGCGTGCATGCATGTATGGTGTGTACCAGTAGGTAAGGAATGAATTGGATGCCAGAGGTTCACCAAGAAGCTTCCTATGATGTTTTATTGGCCTAAAAGGGCAGTTTGGATAAAAGTCCATGGGAGGAATCTAAAGCTCAAATACCAAGGCAGGGAGATCAAGGAAGATCAGGATGTCAGAGACGGCTGAGGAAACCACAAAGAAATCTGATCAGGAACAGGCAAAGGGGAGCATCCCAGGCAGCTACTGCTAATGTCAGTGAGTACTTGCAGCTCCCCTTACTGAGCTAGCTCTTGTATGTTGCATTGGCCTGATTGTACAAAAGCGGAAGAGTCTTCACAGGCAATGAATTGAGACTATGCTTTGGAGTATCTGGGTTACATTTTCAGAACCTTTCAGAAGGGAATATGAGCCTATGAAGAGCCAGCAGGTTGAAAGGTAATCCTTGCATTCCCCCACCTAAGCAATCACTATGACGAAAAAGATCAAATCGTCTTGGAAAAACTTGAGTTCAGTGGAAGACGTGTGTACCATGGACCAGAATAAAATGTTCGAGGAGATTTTAAGTGTCCATCTTTGTGAAGTGATCTTGAGACCATTATGAAAAATTCACAGAATTAAAGTTCTCTTCACTTCCCTAAGTCAAAGAAAGAAGGAAGTGTCTGAATGGCTTCCTTCCTCCTTGTATACCACAAGCACTGAAATGGCTCCTCAGAACCAATGAATTTAGCTGAGACCTCTCAGCAGGCTAGTTCTAAGGGGACGTGCTGCTGCCCTCCCGCATGGGAAAGAGCTTCATGACTCCAGCATCCCCACCACCCTAACCCTATCCCTGGGGACTGTGATCCGTGTATACCAGGCTCTTCCTGCTGGTCTTGCTAGTAACATTTTCCCTGTGTCTGCTCATCTCCATTTCCCATTTCTGGACCCATCCTCTGTCTCCTCCCATGTTCAATGACTCTCTCAAATCCCATCTTGCACAGGTCAGCTCTCTTGTCCAAGCATCTGGAGTGAACAGGGACCTCATCTTTGTCTCTGCTCACCCAGCTCAGGATCCAGCGCACAGCAGGCATCCAATGCATGCCAAACAGATCAGGGAATAAGTGACGCATGACCCTAATGCTAAAGTGAGGCTGCTGGGCTCTGAGGGATGAGGATGAAAGTAGCAGGGAGGTAAGAAGGGGAGAAGGGAAACACCCAAGAAGAGGAAAAGGAAGAGGGGGCAGGAATCCACTCATGTCCTTTTGCTGCTAAAATTCTCCCTTCCTCAGTCCTAAAAGCCCCCACCACTATCAGAGAAAAAGCAGGCAGTAGGACCACCCCTGTAATGGTTCACACATAATCCTCGGCTGAAAGTTCCATGACTACTTTACCTTTAAAAAGGGCCTGGATGCTTGTTCCAACCTAATTTCGCTCAGGTACACAATGTAATTTTTCCTGGTGTGATCCTCGGGAATTGGCTGGCATTTTCTCAACAACAATTTCCTTTGATATTGAACCTTCCAGTACCGTGGTCTGATTCAGAAGGATTGAATGTTCCCTGTGTTCCAGAGTGTCGGGCTCTATCGCACATTCAAGGACAGAAGCACTTTTTGTCTGTAGCACCTGAAGAGCCTACAGGGCACTGTATGGTTGTGGTTCTTGACAATTCCTTGTCAATTCCCATAAACCCTGAGTGGTCCCACACTATGCAGCATACCTATAAGCAGCCTTGTATACCACAAATTGAGGTAAGGCCACGACAGTATTTTGAAAGCAGTTGACTGACGTGATTTCCATTCCTCCTCCCCATAAAACATGTTCCTTGGCAACCATTTCACTCTTCCAGTTGGGAGGGGGTTGGGGAAGAAGCACTTGGGTAAAGGAAACTGTTCCAAACAACAGGAAGAGGAACGAGAATGCCTACCCCTTCCACCCCAAAGAAACTGGCAGGACACCACGGAAAGCAATCGGAAAGCAGGTGGTGAAAAATGCATGTGCTGACCACCATTCTCCAGGCTGGAGTCCTGGAAGTGGAGAAGTATGTGAAATCAGTTAAAGGGGAATACCCAAGCAGAGAAAAGTCTTCCTTCTCATGAGGCACTCGGAATCAGCAAAGGCTCTATCAGAGACTGACTCTCCTCACCCCATACCAACCTGGGATGCCACAGCAGAGTCAAGTCGGAGAAAAGGCAGAGCTCTTATGACCCCAGGTTTAGTTTTCCATATCTCCTTCAGCTACTATATCACAAGGAAATTATCTGTTGGTTGCTGGGTATCCTGTGGAAGGGCCCAGGAGCAGCTGATGAGCTGGGGGCGGGTGGGAGATGGGTGCACAGTAGGGAATGAACCTGAGAACCACGGACTGCAGGGGAGATGTGGTGGACCAGGAATCATGATACTCAGGCTCCAGGAAGACACCCGGGCTTGGTACTAAGGAGGGGCTGGGGTTGGCTGGGAGGTCAGCATGACCAAGCTGAGAAAGAAGAGTTGGTCGTGTCAGAACTGTCAACTTCAGCACCAGTGACAGCAGGACACCTAGCAACCAGGCAGATACAGGACGACGACACGGCCACAAGAGGTTCCCCGGTGCACAGGCCACTATCTCCCCACCAAGAGCTGAGGACCCTCCACCACCCACCTGAGAGCTCTCTTGGAGAAGGGCAGAAGCAGCAGAAGAAATCTAACAGAATAAAGTTTTACCCCAGAGACCTTTGCATAAGAAGTGGCTTCAATTATTGAATCAGACCAAATTTCATTTTTCCTTGATACTCAGCAGAGTGGAGGCTGCCAGGGAAGAGCGGATTTCTCATGAAACATTTAAAAATACATTTTCTTTGCACATGAGCACATAGTGTGTACATGTCCAATCCACTGTCATGACCTTTTGTACTTCATATGAAAAATGACTGCAGCCGAGCATAGTGGCTCACGCCTGTAATCCCAACACTCCAGGAGTCCAAGACAGGTGGATCACTTGAGGTCAAGAATTCGAGACCAGTCTGACCAACATGGTGAAACCCCGTCTCTACTTTATAAAAATACAAAATTAGCTGGGCGTGGTGGTGCACACCTGTAATCCCAGCTACTTGGGAGGCTGAGGCAGGAGAATCACTTGAATCTGGGAGGCAGAGTTTGCAGTGAGCTAAGATTTTGCCACTGCACTCCAGCCTGGCAACAGAGCAAAACTCTGTCTCGAAAAAACAAGAAAGAAAGAAAAAGAAAAAACAATGATTGCAAGCAATACTTAGTACCACCAGGGGCAATGGGGGCTGAGAAAGGGCAGGTTTTAGGTGAGCTGCAAGTGCCTTCCCAGGACCATGGTGGGAAAGAATTACCCACTAGCCTTAAGTTCCTGGAGCTGCTGTCTTAACCTGCTGACTCAGACAGGTAGACCACGCATGACCAGGAACTAGAGGCTTGGTCAGCCTTTTTGCTAGGAGTACAGTCTCCAGCCTACGCCCCATACCTATCCCCACATCTGTCCCCTCTGATTCCACCACAGTGCTCCTTCTGGGATGCAGTCAGGTGACGGCCACAAGTGTGTGTGTGTGTGTGTGTGTGTGTGTGTGTGTGTGTGTGTGTATGCTGGACAGTGACAACCAAGGCTCCATACTACTAGTAATAGTTAAAATGTAAAAACAACAAGAATAAAACTTGCCTCTTTTTTTTGAGACAGAGTCTTGCTCTGTCACCAGGCTGGAGTGGTGTGATCTCGGCTCACTGCAACCCCTGCCTCCCAGGTTGAAGCCATTCCCCTGCCTCAGCCTCCCAAATAGCTGGGACTACAGGCTCATGCCACCACACCGGCTAATTTTTAGTATTTTAGTAGAGACAGGGCTTCACCATGTTGGCCAGGATGGACTCGATCTCCTGACCTTGTGATCTGCCCACCTCGGCCTCCCAAAGTGCTGGGATTACAAGCATGAACCACCGCGCCTGGCCGCTTGCCTCTAATTTGATTCCAGCAAGCTAACACTTTCATACGTTCCAGGATAGGGGCTGCCCAACCACCAGCCCCAGTCAGGGTAGATACCTGACTTGGTTTCTCTAAAATGCAGACGGAGCGGCCCCTTCCCACCCACTGCCACCTCCCATGCCCCAGCTGTTATGGCCCACGGAAGGCACTGCCTGCCCAAATCAAAATTACGTCTTTTCTAACTCTTATTTTTTTTAATTCTCTGCAAATGGAACCCCCACTTTACTATGTGTGAATCCACTCTTCAACTCCCGGACACGTTTTCAGCAACACATTATGTACAAAATAAAGGACTGTCTGATTTCTTTTTTCCCTCATTTTGTTATTTGGATTTCTTTCTTTGTTTTTGCAGAATTTCTCCAGAATAGGTGTCAATTTACTTTGTAAACATTGTGCTTAATTGTTTGCAAGACTTCGGAATAACTGGCACGAAGTGAAGTTATTTTAGACAAGAACAAACAATTTGAATATGGCAGTTAGTGGGGAACGGAGAACAAAGACTGGAGTTTTATTTAAAGAACAAGTCAATCACGCCAAGGGAAAGACAACACATAGGCTCCTTGCGCGTGCAGAGCTGAAAAGCCCGAAGCTGCACCGTTTTAACACAAAAGGCCGGGTTTTGAACATCGATAAAGGAAATTCAGGAAGAACTGTGGTTCACACTCACACATAAAAAAACACAAAAAACAAAGCCTTTACCACTAAGGAAAAGGATTGTGTCCTGTGAAACCCAGTACTCAAAGATGACAGTCTCCAGCTTTATAGCGGTGTAGAGAATTGAGAAACTGACGTGGAAGTCTTATGCGAACCAACTTAACACATATCCCATCAAATATGTTCAATGCAACAGGCAAGGAATAGGAAACACTGAAAACGCAAGGCAACAGCTCTACAAAGATGCCTCTTATAATCTGCCTTCAATCCCCACTTCTCACAGCAAGATACCCTGTATTTTTTCATCTGTGGGTTTACTTAGAATGAGATTCCAAGTTAGCGATCAGCAAACATTTTCTGTAAAGAGCCAGCCAGTAAATATTCCAGGCTTTGGGGGCCACTAGGTCTCTGTCGCATGACAACAGCCACAGTTTGTAAACAAAGGGGCATGGTGGTGTTTCAATAAAACTTTATGGACAGTGAAATCTGGATTTTGTGTGATCTGCACATGTGATAAAATATTATTTTTTCAACTATTTAAAAATGTAGATATCATTCTTAGCTGTCAGGTCATACAAAATTAGGCAGCGGGCTGTGGATTGTCTACTCTTCCTGTATAAACCAGGAACCCTTCAGTGACTACCATGAAATATTACCTGGTGCAGTTCTGAGTGACTATATTTCCAAACACATATTTCAGAAGAGCAGATGCGTACAAAGAATACAGAAACAGGAGTGGCAACCACATGAAATAATAAGGTAAGAAAAAAATGAACAAACCATAAAAAGAAAGAGGTACAAAATGCAGTGAAATGTATGAGCCCAGGTCCTAGATATGATGAAGTGATGTGACCGGGGTGGGTGTTGAACACCACAGCTGTTTTGCTACTGGTACTTGGACTTGGTTGAAGGTAGGGTTTGACGAAAGTCCCAAATAAGAAAGCGTGACCCTGTTCTTGTGAATCGAAGAGGAGACAAGAGAGGAGACAAGGGAGGAGACAAGGAGATCATGAAAATAATGAAGACACTGAAGGCTAATACTATGGAGGCTTTCTCTATGACAGAAATTATTCTAAATGCTAAATATACATCACTTAATCCTTTTAACAGCCTTCGAGGCATTATTACTAGTCCCATTTTATAGATAAGAAAACTAAGACCCTGAGATGATAAATAACATACTCAAGGGAGGGATGAATGGATGGAAGGATGGGTGGAGGGATGGAAGGATAGACGGAGGGATAGAGGAATGGGTAGAGGGATGGATGGAGAGATGGGTGGAGGGATGGGTGAAGGGATAGAGGGATGGAGGGATGGGTGGAGGGAGGGAAGGATGGAAGGATGGGTGGAGGGATGGAAGGACAGAAGGATGGGTGGAGAGATGGAGGGATGGAGGGATGGAAGGATGGGTGGAGGGATAGAGGGATGGAAGGATGGGTGGAGGGATGGAAGGATGGCTGGAGGGATAGAGGGATGGAAGGATGGGTGGAGGGATAGAGAGATGGGTAGAGGGATGGGTAGAGGGAAGAAGGGATGGGTGGAGGGATGGAAGGATGGGTGGAGGGATGGAAGAATGGGTAGAGGGATGGAGGGATGGGTGAAGGGATGGAATAATGGATAGAGGGATCGAGGGATGGGTAGATGGATGGAGGAATGGATGGAAGGATGGGTAGAGGGATGGAAGGATGGGTGGAGGGATGGAAGGATAGGTGGAGGGATGGAAGGATGGGTAGAGGGATGGAAGGATAGGTGAAGTGATGGAGGGATGGATGGAGTGACAGAGGGATGGAAGGATGGATAGACAGACAGGAAGATAATAGACATAATTGATTAACAGATGATAGAGATAGAGATCAGATAAGTTAGGCAGACATGTAGATGATAGGTAGATGGATAGGTAAATGATAGCAGATGGTAGAGATAGATAATATAGGGATTAGTAGACAGATGATGGGTAGATCGATGGATAGAGATGGTAGATGGGTGGACGGGACTGATAGATAGGTAGGCAGGTAGGTGGATGTTAGGGAAATGATGAGTAGATGATAGATAGCACTCCAACTCAAAAATGGAGCGCTCAGCTCCACACTCTGGGGCTCTAATGGGCAAGGGAGGATTAATAAAAGGCTGCTGGAACACAAAATGAGAGCTAAAGAAGGAAGAGGTGGTAGGCGCTCCTTTTTTTTATAAGCAACCGTGCAATGATACCCTCTATTCTTCCAGGAGGTTAGCTGGAGTGGAGGTTTCCTGAAGGAGGTGAGTTTGAAGTCATTTTGAAATCACTGAAGGAACTAAATATTGAAACATACATTTAACCATAGGAAGCGTGTTTGTGGAGGACCTGGAACTGGGAAAAACAAAGATTCAGAGGGGATTTGAAAGTGTGAAGATGATTTGAAGAGCCAGACGTTTTTTCTCTCAGATCTAACATAGGAGCAGATTTTCAAAAACACAGGTTCTACAAACTGCCTGTCTTTGATATCCAGGAGGAGTTCATCGGGAATGCAAAGCAGGTAGTACAAGAAGCACCTTCCTTCCTGGGTGGTGAGGCCGGCCCTGTGCACTTGGGGAGTGGATTTTAAATATAAAGAGGCTTGTGTCCAGTTATCTAGGTGGCCAACGGAATGATAGTAATTCTCACCAAGCCACATAAGGAAAAAACATCATCCATCACCCTCATTTTATAGAAAAAAAAAAAGCAGCTTTAGAAAACCAGATAACCAACCCTCAATCACTTCTGAGTCAGCAGATCTATTTATTCTCTTCTGATGCTGCATCACTAGACTGAGTCTTGCCTGCTCCATCAGAATTTTTCCAACATGCATTGCCATGGATCAAAACCTTACAGCAACTGTCCTTTCTCTCTGAATATTGTCTTTTCTCATTCCATGAAGTAAGGCATGTCTAAATCATATCTGCTCAACTGATTCTGAAAAACATGCCAAAATTCTTTTTTTTTTTTTTTTTCTTTTTTTTAGAGGCAGAGTCTCACTCTGCCACGCAGGGTGGAGTACAGTGGCACAATCTTGGCTCACTGCAGGCTCAAATTCCTGGGCTCAAGGGATCACCCTGCCTCAGCCTCCTGAGTTGCTGAACACAAGCATGTGCCAGTCAGCCCAGCTAATGTGGAGACAGCGTCTCACCATGATGCCCAGGCTGGTCTCTAACTTCTGGGCTCATGCAATCTTCTTGGATAGGCCACCCAAAGTGCTGGGATTGCAGACATGAGCCAGCATGCCTGACCTGCAAAAACTATTCACTTTGAAAGCACACTGAAATTGTTCTGTACTTGATAGTAGTGGTTACACAGCTGTGTATGTCCATCAACATTCATAGATCTATACACCCATGAGTGAATTTGACTGTATGCAAGTTACATCTCAATTTCAGTAAGTTAAAGGAAAAACAATGAAATATTGAAATTTCTGTCTGGACAGAGAAGGCTTAAAAAACAGGAGTGTCTGTCATCTCTGAGGATCTGCCTGACTTTTAGAGAGAAAACGTGAATGAGCCAATTAAAGATCTCACTTCTGGGTGACTGAAAAATCACATTTGAGTTACTAAACTAGTTCTGGTCTGGGGACTGGTGAGTTTCACTATATCAAGCTGTGACTCTGTTTAACCCAAGTATTCCCTCGAGGCCCTTCCTGGCTGTCTCTCCTCAAGCTGCAATTGAGAAGCTTTGCGAGTGGCCCTATAAACACACTAATGAATGAATGGACAACTAATTACCTTGTAAATATGCATGAATAAGCACAGACCTCAGATGCCTCAGCAGTAAGCCAAATGTCTGGGCGCCCCCTTGCTACTTACTTGTGCAAGAGAAAACATGTGACATTCCTACAGCGGAAGCCCAGGCCTCTCATTCTCAGAGACAAATCTTCCAACGTGGGTGTAACCTATTACAAGTTCCTGTAGCTCCACAAAAGAGTAAACTAATCTCTTGATTAAAATTTCCAGTGAGGAGGCCCTTTTTTTATTTTAAACTTGTTTTTAAACAGTTGTTTTTTCTCTCCTTTGTTTATACATTGTAGGTCACAACGATCCCCTTGGTGCTCAGAGACTGTAGGGCTTTAAAAGCTCTCAAGGGGCTTGGAGCGGTGACTCATGCCTGTAATTCCAGCACTTTGGGAGCCCGAGGTGGGAGGATCACCTGAAGTTAGAAGTTCAAGACCAGCCTGATGAGCATGGTGAAACCCCGTCTCTACTAAAAATACAAAATTAGCCAGGTATGATGGCAGGCGCCTATAATCCCAGCTACTCAGGAGGCTGAGGCAGGAGAATCGCTTGAACCCGAAAAGCAGAGATTGCAGTGAGCCAAGATTGCGCCATTACACTCCAGCCTGGCCAACAACAGCGTAACTCGTCTCAAAAAAACAAAAAAGCCCTTGAAGATGACACTGCCTCCTGTCCTAGGAACATGAGCATCAAACTACAAAAGCCATTGTCGAGGGGGGATTTGGTTAGTCCCTGGAAAATGCATTCCTGCCAGAGGCTTGGTGGAGAATGGCACCCTTGGCAGGCATTTGTAGACTTAACAACTTGTAGTCATCCCACTTGTGTGTCAAGTCTCTTCAGAGTGTGATTGGGGTCAATCATAACAACTAGCGTGACATCCTGCATCCATCCTTTGGTGACTGAGCCGACTTCAGCAAGTTATTTAGGCTCCTGGGTCCTCAGTTTACTCATCTGTCTTAACGGGACTAATAAAAGCTACCTGGCGGAGTTATTAGGAAGATTAAATTCGACAACGTATAGGAAGGGCCTAGTTCAGTGCCTAGCATATAGTAAGCTATTCCCTTAATCCACTGACCCAGAATTTATTTCTTTATTTGATAAGTAATAATTTATATGACTTAGTATTTGATAAGTAATATTTATTAGTACTAGTAGTATTAATAAGGCCCAGCAGAAGAGTAAACTAATTTTGTTTCTACAGAGTTTATACCCAAGCTAGTCTAGACATGGGTTTATTTCGGTGTGGGCAACATTTCTGTAAATATCATTTGGAGCTGGTCCTAATCTCAGAACGGAGACAAGGACCAGCAGACGCCAGACTCCCTTAGGAGCACTCGGGAGCTTCCTATTTCCAGTCTGATTTTTTTCCACTGATCTATGCTCAGGCCTGAACCCAGGCAATAAGCTATTATGAAACCAGGGCAATGCTACTTGATGTCTAATAGATAAAAACAAGAACAGGTGAGTCCTTTACAACAGTGCTTCCCACGGCCCGGCCCACAGAACAGACACCATGCAAGATACCCCTCAAACGCAACAGTCCAAAGTCAAGTAAGTTTAAGAAACACTCAGGGCTACATAGTCCAATGGATTTCTTTTCTTCAGAATATTTGCATGCTAGAATTCATTGCAAAGTTCATATTAATTCCACACCCAAGACCATCATATACATTAGGAATATTTTTAAGTCATAAGTTCATGTAGATAAAGCATGTTAGATACCATCTAATCTAGTCACCTCCTCAGTGCATTCATTCTGTGATAACATCCTGATAAACAATTACCAATTTCCCTGTTGGTGACAGAACTCAGTACATCACTGCAAAGTAGACTCCGGGTATCACGGTGCTAGAATGATAGGAAAGTTCTTCCTTGCGTTGAAACAGCTTTTGTCTCTTCTCAAGTTTTTACTCATATGTAGTTTTTGTCATTGGTACTTTTGTCCTTTCGGTGCAACCCAGCATGCAATTCCGAGCCACATTCCTTCCAGGACTTGAAATTCCCAAGAGTTTTCTTTTGAAGCTAAACGTTTTCTTTGACTGTTCAGTTAATTGGTATTGTTCATTTCCAGACACAATATTGCTCTTGCTGTTGAATGTACTCTTGTTTTATCCATGTCCTTCCAACTATTCCTAGGTGTAAACTGAACTCATCATCAGTTTACATACGGAAAGACGGAAAGACGATCGCCTCACCTGCTTTGGAGAGCATACATCTGTAAACATGGTCAAAGGTCACAGTTGCTCCTTAGACAGCCCTCGTGGTGTATGACATCAATTCACATCCTGATGTCGCTTTTACAAGAGCTTCTGCTGCGAAGCCACATCTCACAAAACCTGTAGTCATGCAGTTGAACTTTGAACCTTAATACTGGAATTTGAACGACCTACATTGCACCTCACTTCATCTTAACTCAGCTTTCTCCTCTGTTGTGGTTTTTCTTTAGAATACTGGCTTTGATAACCTATGTGTTAGTTCTCTCCCATTTTGCATACTGGAAAGTATGATTACTATTTTTTCATCTAAGTCATTGATTTACAATTTTAAAAAAGAATTACAGGGCCTGATTTAAAAATTTAAAAAAGATAACAGCACCTCCAGGTTGGGAATGATTATGAAATCAGGGAAATTCTCCCAGGTTACCAAAAGTTGTTGATCATGGTTATTCAACAAACTATATTCCACTAAGTCAGTCCACATGTCTTCACTTAGTCTTCAAAGATATAGAAGTGAATTTGTCAACATCCTGGATTTGATAAAATCGAAGCTGTTGCCTTAATCCACTGATATAGCATATATTTATTCATTCATTCATTCATTCATTTATGAGACAGAGTGAGACTCTGCCTCATAAATGGTTAGAGTGCTATGGCACAATCTTGGCTCACTGTAACCTTCGCCTCCCAGGTTCAAGTGATTCTCCTGTGTCAGCCTCCTGAGTAGCTAGGATAACAGGCACCCACCACCATGCCCCGCTAATTTTTGTATTTTTAATAGAGATGGGGTTTCACCATGTTGGTTAGGCAGGTCTCAAACTCCTGACCTCAGGTGATCCACTTACCTCGGCCTCCCAAAGTGCTGGGATTACAGGTATGAGCCCCTGCGCCTGGCCAACATTTATTTTTAAAAGGAAGGAAGGGTGGGGAACGTGTAATTTGCCAAGATTTATTTTTTAGAAAACCATGTTGGCTCCTGGAAACCATGGCTTCCTTTGATGAGGAGTTACCATCCTGGTGATAAGTAACAAAAGAGGTAAAGCAATGTGCTTTAGACCATGGGTTTTGGAGTCAAATGCCATCTCCATCAGTTACTAAACTACATGCTGCTGAGCAGGTGGGTTAAGTCTTAGTTTCCTCAACTATAAAAGATTTTTAAAGTAAAAGATAATATATATAAACTGCTTACAGAGTGCTGGGGACAGAGAAAAAGTTTAACACAATGGTTATTATTTTTAAAGTTAGGTTTGCTGGATTGTGGTGAGAAATCAAGATGGCTTCCTTCTGAAAAGTGAATCTGCCTCATGTCTGGTTCCACAGAAACAACTTTGAGATGGGGATTCCTGAGTAAGGACTCTCGGGGAAAAGGGAGTGAGAGCTGCAGGATGTGGCGGAGAAAGGAGCAAGTTAGAATGTGGTTTCAGGTGAAGTCTGTTTTCATTACCATGCCATGGGGAGCTCTGGGGCATAAACTGCCTGTTCTGTGTCTGCTCAGGCTTGAGGAAAGGCTTCTGTAGACCCCGTCCCACCCCACCCAAGTCAGTTACGAGTACTGGACACCCAGAGCTGTGGCTTGAGAAATGTAACTCCCAGCACTTGCTGGCAAAGCAGCTCTCTCCTCCCAAAGCTTTATGGGGAAGGCTGCAGAAATGAGCAGCAGCTCCTTCAGGGTGAAGGGCACCTAACCAGTAAAAGGGACCCCAGGAGATTGGAGTGGCACATCCTCACCAGCATCTGCCATGGAGACAAGCCAATCATTCCATCAACACCCAGAACCCACCAACAAGGGTGATCTTCGGGGCAAAAGACATAAAACTGCATGCCACCTCCATTATCTTATCATTTCTTTTTTTTCCCCTCCTTCAAAATTTTCCTCTCATTAAAATATATTGTGATTAAGCGCAATTACAAGGGACCACAATATCTTCACTTCCGAGTTATAGCCTGTCTTACTGCTGTCAAAACATGGTTACAAATGATTTTTTTTCTACAAAGAGCTCAAACATAAAGTACAGAACTCAACACAGAGAGGGGAAATTAATCACTACAACATGGTACATTAAAGCCTTCAGCGGGGCCCAGTACATAAGAGAATCAAGAGCCCACATGTTCTACCAGAGGTGTGGTCCCATTTTAGATACTCCTAAAGTGGATTTGGGGACAATTCCACCATGAAGTTATAGAAAGAGGGATCCTGGCCAGGCATGGTGGCTTACGCCTGTAATCCCAGCACTTTGGGAGGCTGAGATGGGCAAATCACAAGGTCAGGAGTTTGAGATCAGTCTGACCAACATGGTGAAACCCCGTTGCTACTAAAAATACCAAAATTAGCAGGGCATGGTGGCACGTGCCTGTGATCCCAGCTACTAGGGAGGCTGAGGCAGGAGAATGGCTTGAATCCAGGAGACAGAGGTTGTATTGAGCTGAGATTGTGCCACTGAACTCCAGCCTGAGCGACAGAGCAAGCAAGCAAGCAAGCAAACAGGAGGGAGGGAGGGAGGGAGGGAGGGAGGGAAGGAAGGAAGGAAGGAAGGAAGGAAGGAAGGAAGGAAGGAAGGAAGGAGATTCTAACAACTGTCCTCTCCTGAGGTTGTCTTTGTTGAGATGATTGTCGTACTATTTTATTGGAAGGTATACAGACTTGAAGTCAAATTTTACTCTGAAAACTAGTAGCTGAGGAACTTTCATGGAGGTTCTAATATCTTTAGATCTCTGTTTTCCCATTTGCTAAGTGGATAAAATAACTTCAAAAGTTACAGGTGGGACATTAAGTAAAGTCACGTATAAAAACTGCAATGTGGTATTTGATACATGTCAAATCTTCAAAGTATAGAACATATATTTTAAATTCCTTCAAAAGGTTTCTTTGGAGGGGACTAAGAAGCTAAAATCTGGGGAACTACTGAAATCTTACAACTGGTATTGCATCCAAAAGTAACAACATACATACTAAATGGATATATTTTGTGTTTAAGTTTGACATCATAGGGCCTTTTTTTAAAAAAATATTGAGGCATTAGGATCAGCAGATCTGTGCGACTCTTGGGTCCCTCCTCACACCACCATCTTCCATAATCGTCCCACCATTTGGAGCTGCTGTGACAGTTTTGATTGTCACAGTGATAGGGGAGGTAGGGCACTAACAACATTTAGTGGGCAGGTCCAGGTATGCCAAACAGCCAGTGTCATCCAAAACCACCTCTTACCATGAAGAACTGACCCATCTACCTCCTGCAAGATTTCCCAAGGTTTCACTGGACATTCACAGAGGTAAGAACTGTTAATAATGATCTGAGACAATAACCTAAATACTTTCACATATAAACAAACGATTTAATGCTCAGAGTGAATATAAACAGATTTTCCAGGAATGCAACTGCCAGGTAAATCAAGGGACAACTGCAAGCTGTCTTGTTCTAGACTCTCGTTTACCATGTCAGAAAATCTCGACAAAGCCACTTAATGAAACCAAGTCAGCAACACAACACATCTCCATTAGTCCACATTTGTAGATGACCTGTTCATGGTGAGTCTACTCACAGGTGTAGGTATCACACTTCTTACATTTTCCAATGTAGCTGTCCTCAGCATTTTCATGTAAAAATGCATATATCAATATAAATTGTTTTCCTTTCATTTTATATTACAGTTGGGGTATTTTAGTGATTTTTTTAAAAAATTATGTGAATGGGTAGGTTATATTGTCTATGTATGCCTTTTCAGGATAGTAAAGAAGACATTAACAAAATGTTTGTTATTAAAAAGGGGTATTGTATCTAAAGGTTTATGAGCTGACATGATGTCTTCTTTGACAGGGATGATGACACTGGTCATCATCACCCTCATAACACAATCTCAGGTCCTTTAGCCCTGACTTCTTTTTCAGACTTTCTCCTAGGAAAACTGAGCCTTCTCACCCAGGCATGAAAGCTTGGCAAGAATGCCTAAGAGTCAAGGTCAAAGTTTCATCTCTGTGTGATCCTATTGGCTAGGATTAGATCCTTGCACATTACAAAGTTTGCTGATGAGACTAAAAAAGTTAGGACTTAACTAAAAAGCTCTGCACAGCAAAAGAAATAACAAAGCCAACAGACAACAGAATGGGAGAAAATATTTGCAAATCATGCCTCTGACATAGATTGTAGAATCTACAAGGAACTCAAACAGCTCAACAAGAAAAATAAACAGAAACAAACATGAAAAGATGGGCAAAGGACCTGAACAGACATTTCTCAAAACAAGAAATACCAGTGGCCAATGAGAGATCATTTCACGCCAGTTAAAATGGTTATTACTGAAAACTTAAAACCAATAGAAGTTGGCATGGTTGGAGAATACGTTTTTGGTGGGAATGTAAATTAGTTCAAATTCTATGGACAACCGTATGGAGATTTCTCAAAGAACTAAAAACAGAACTACCATCTGACTCAGCAATCCCACTACTGGGTATCTGTCCAAAGAAAAAGAAATCATTACATTAAAAAGACACCTGTGTGTCACTGCAGCACCATTTGCAATAGTAAAGTCATGGACCTACAGATCCGTCAACCTAAGTATCCATCAACAGTTGACTGGATGAAGAAAATGTGGTATACACACACCATGGAATACTACAGAGCCATAAAAAAGAACCAAATGATGTCCTTTGCAGCAACATGGATGGAACTAGAGGTCATCATCCTAAGCAAACTAACCTAGAAACAGAAAACCAAATATGGCGTGTTCTCACTTATAAGTAGGAGCTAAACAACAGGTACAATGAGCATAAAGATGGAAATAATAGACCCCAGAACTCCAAAAGGGAGGAGGGTGGGAGGGAGATAAGGGCTAAAAAATAACCATCCAGGTTCAATGCTGACTGTTTGGGTCATGGGTACACTCGATGCTCAATCCCCACTAGTATGCAATATGCCCATGTATCAAACAAGCACATCTACCCCCTGAATCTAAAATGAATTTTTCAAAAAGACTGAAAACACTTCCCAAAGTCTCTGAAGATCTTCTACTGTCACACATAATCCTACTTTTGTGACAACAGGGTCTTCTATTATCACTTGGTCATTCATCTCTATTCTCTACCTCCATCAAGATCACCATAAAAGTCTCTGTCTTTGATACTGAAGATATACTCTCCCAGGGCCTTTCAGCTAAGCACAAAACATACAACACAATTAATTTTGCTTATGAGTAAAGTCAAAGTAGATATCTGAGTAGATAAGCTAGATATTTTCCTTTATCTCCATTGATAAACCGCAAACGCAAGTGGCGTTAGGGCAAACCTACTTATAAACTTGTCAGTATGTTTAGTGTTTCAGGTTCTCTTTGGTTTGGAAAATTAAAGAGCATTATAAATAATACACATCGGCTGGGTACAGGGGCTTACATCTGTAATCCCAGCACTTTGGGAGGCCAAGGCGAGTGGATCACCTGAGGTCAGGAGTTCGAGACCAGCCTGGTCAACATGGAGACACTTCACCTCTACTAAAAAATACAAAAATTAGCCGCGGGCGGTGGCGGGTGCCTGTAGTCCCAGCTATTTGGGAGGCTGAGGCAGGAGAATTGCTTGAACCCAGGAAGCAGCTGCAATGGGCCAAGATTTTGCCACTGCACTCCAACCTGGGCAACAGCAAGACTCTGTCTCATAAGAAAAAAATAGTATCCATCTGTCTTTATTTTAGATAGAAAGTAAGATGGCTACAAGAATGAACATACAGAATTAGATTATGAGTTGACTTTTGCTTCTGTGAATTTTGGTATTTTCTCTGATTAAATAGAAAAAAAAACATGGCAAAATAGTAAGTCTGCTGAAGGTGATGAGATAAAGAAATTTGTCCCCTACCTTCCACAAACACACGCATAAAAGAACCAATTATTATATTTCTAGAAGGCAACCTAAGACCTTTGGTTGTCTGTTTAGGACATAAAACACTTTCCATGCTGCACTTGCATCTGGGTTTTTCAACTAGGTTGACCACAGAGAAAGAGTCACGGGGATGCTACAGGTAAAGGAAGGGCATCTGAACGCAAACTCAAGAGGACGTGTGTGTTATTACACAAACCAGAATGCAAAGGCTCTTTTTTTTTTTTTTTTTTTTTTTGAGAGACGGAGTTTCGCTCGTTACCCAGGCTGGAGTGCAATGGCGCCATCTCGGCTCACCGCAACCTCCGCCTCCTGGGTTCAGGCAATTCTCCTGCCTTAGCCTCCTGAGTAGCTGGGATTACAGGCACACGCCACCATGCCCAGCTGATTTTTTGTAGTTTTAGTAGAGACGGGGTTTCACCATGTTGACCAGGATGGTCTCGATCTCTTGACCTCGTGATCCACCCACCTCGGCCTCCCAAAGTGCTGGGATTACAGGCGTGAGCCACCGCGCCCGGCCGCAAAGGCTCTTGAGGTTGAATAAGAACTCTAAATCTCTGAGTTTCTACAATCCCAAAACCAGTATTTTTCCAGAGAAGGCACTGGTGTTTCTAATCCAGCATGGAGCAAAATAAAGACCTTATATTTTTCTGAGAAATTAACATGAACAGAAGGAAAAACAGCAATTGCCTCCACTGAAATAACAACCCCTCCTTGCCTACAGCCATTTGAATCAGAGATTGTTTGCATTAATAAGGCGTTAGCCTTTTTTTTTTTTTTTTTTTTTAATTGTCAAATGCCATTCGTTCAATGTCCCACATTTACCCGTGAAATTCAGGGCAATGAAGCTGACAAAATGTAATTTACTTGCACTGAAATGGGCCAGATCCACGATTTACTCTCCCAGCCTCTCAGGCTGGATTTCACATTCACTGGCCTTCCTGAACTATCAGAGAGGAAACCAACTTCCCCGAGCCACAAACAGCAAGGGCGTGGCAGGTGGACAACCCCGGGAGCCGCTGTCCAGGCCCCCAGTAACACGGGCTTTTTCCAGAGGAGGAGAAGGGATGCTCCTATAAACTTTAAACAAATGCGAGAGCGCTTCCTGAGTTAAGAATGAGTTCACCTTTACTGTGTGTACCTTATAATTAATGCAACTTTATAGACAAGACAAGAGTGAAAAACACAGATTTAGTCATCTCTGGAAAATACAACAAGCTCAGAAAGCATTTATGAGAACACGGGACTGAAAGAACAAAACTAAACTTCCCAAAGAAGCTACATGTATAAAACGTTTCATCATCATCATGGAGAATTTTTGAAATGGAAGAGAGACAAAGAAGTCAGGTAGCATTCAGCAAAGGTATCCCAAAGCGTGGATATCTGGGCAAAGTTTTCTGTGCAGATAACAGAGCACTGTACTAAAAATAAAATACACAGTATTGTGTTTTATAAGATCTATGTTCAATGTTGTCTATCACGGCGTTGTTTATAATACCAAGAAATCCAGAAGAAAATAAATGCCCAATAAACAGGGAATCGGTTAAATAAATTATGGTGCACCCATACTGTGGAGCCACTAAAAAAATCAGGTCATAAACATGTACTTAGTACCAAGGAAAAATGTTTCCAATATAACCTTACATTTTAAAAGCAGTTTACAAAGAATTATGTACGGTTTGATCTTAATTTTATAACCTATCCAAAAGCTTATATATGCATAGGGAGCGCAGAGAAGGATACAACTCTTTAATGTTGGCAGCGACAATGTGGAGGTCGTGGGATTACACTTTATTTTTTATTTTGTGTGCTATTCCATAGTTTAAAAAAATGTTTCACACTAAACATGTCTCACCTTGATAATAAGAAAAAAGAAACAATAAAAATTTTAAATTGCCTTATTTTTGAAAAACAAGGTTGAATGCAGTAGCAGTTCTATGGTATTCCAACTGAATTCCTATCAATAATGTCTGTCCCTGGCCCCCACCCATTGGCAAGGGGGAAAAAATTCTTTCTCAGAGGATTAAAATCAAGGAGGAGATTAATGGATATCCTCTGCTCCAAAAGAAAAAAAAATATTTGCCTGTATTTTACATTCATATTTAAAACACATTTTCTTTACCAAAATAAGCCAGCATCTGATTTTTAATGGATTTGGAGAAATCCATTTCCAAATGCCTGTAGCATCTGTGAATACTTCATTTAACAATTAGCAGGCTCTTTCTTTTTAGACGGTATTAGAGCTGATTTACAGGGTTATAGCATAATCAGGAATGTTCCCACCCTTTGGAAAGCTCTAATCTTTTCTTGATCAGTCTGCCCTCTGCCCCCACTGAATAAAAATAATAATGTCTGTAATAGAGACTAAATGGACAGCCCTCAAAGAAAGCTACAACAAACCCAGAAACTCTGTAAGGCATACAGAAGAAGACATTTCCATGCCCCCCCCCCACTCCACGTTGTTTCAACAGAGGTGAGTATAGCTGTGATCAACTGATGAGGAATAAATATCCAACTTGAAATGAACCCAAGGCCAGGGCTTTTCAGCAGCGACCAATCAGAGAGCGGTACAGAGAACCCGTGTGCGAGGTAATTCCTCCAGCAGAAGACAGACGACTCAGCAAGAGCCTTTGCTACCAATTAAAGGTAGTCAATATTGATTATCTGGGATTTCCATGCTCAGGAAGCAAATTAGAAACTCAATACCTGAACTATTCCTAAACGCAGTTATCAACTTCAGAGTTTTATCTCATAAAACCAATTCAGCTTAGAGTTTAATTCTATTAAATTAGGGCTTAGAAATAAGATTTGCTCTAGAATGAATGCATCATTAGTTTTAAAATGCAATATACTGAAACCCAAAATGTGCTGTATTACAGTTTGGAGAATAAATGAGTAAAGATGGCATCTAAATGCACTTTTCCCTAAGTATGTTTATCAGCCGAAAAAGTGATTGTTCATAAAGACGCCAAATCCTTTGGTAGGAGGGACACGTCCCTCTCTTTAGCAAAAAGTCACCCCACTTGTTCTACTCCTTTGCTACAGCTTCCCCTTTGTTCTTAGACCTCCTTACTACACCAGTGAGATTTATAAAAGCAGGGAGGAGAGGAAAAGCTCATCTTCCTCGGTATGTTCTACACTGAAGTCTCATGAAACTTGGAATATGTGCTCCAAAGTAAGAGGCTAAACCCTAAGAGGAACTGCCCAGTACTGGGTAAGTTATAACATGCTACACAAGGGCTTTTGTTCTGCCCTTTTTCAATAGGACAGAGAGTCTGGGAAGATGTTCCTTCTTTGTGATATCAGGAACAGGGTCCTCTGGATGGTAGAGGCTGATATTCACTTTTGACATCTTGCAGAAATCAAAAATATGTTCCTGGGCCAGGTGCGATGGCTTATGTCTATAATCCCAGCACTTCAGGAGGCCAAGGTGAGCGGATCACTTGAAATCAGGAGTTAGAGACCAGCCTGGCCAACATGGTGAAACCCGATCTCTATTAAAAATACAAAAATTAGCGGAGCTGGTGGTACATGCCTGTAGTCCCAGCTACTGGGGAGGCTGAGGCAGGAAAATTGCTTGAACTCAGGAGGTAGAGGTTGCAGTGAGCTGACATCAGGCCACTACACTCCAGCCTGGGCAACAGAGCCAGGCTTAAAAAACAAAACAAAACAAAAGTCCCTAATGAAACCTAGCAAAGAGGCATTCCCTGCACTGCAATGCCTGCTTCCCCCATGAACATGAGGGTTGGGGCATCTGATACAAGAAAAGCTCCGTAGGTACAAATCTAGTAAACAGTGATATTACAAGACTGAGAATCATAAATAAAATACAAACAGGTTGAGACCATGTCAAAGAACCCGTGGGAAGACCTGAATATGAAAGATGCACCATTCTCGGGAGAACAGCTGCTGATCTTGATACAGTCTTAGATGCTCCGATGACAAGAGGTGATTTCCATCCATAACAATGGCCCGAGCTGAGTTCTTTAGCACTGAAACCACATTTGCCATTTTGAAAGGAAATGATTATGCTTCCATGAATTGCACTGTGTCACACTATATTCTAGGGCCCTGTATAGCGCGATTATGCCTTCATGAAATATTGCCACACGTTGTCTCATCCACTGTAAAAGAAAGCCAGTGTTCACAGTGTCTTGTAAATAGATGACATATGGGTTAATCTAGCGTTTGCATTTAGGAGGAATAATTCAACATTAAACTCTTCCGTATATAAAAACACAAAGCTCTCACAAAAGATGTCCACAGAGCTTCAGCAAATGGAAGGTGATCACAGCATGGTCTGGTTTTAATATGGGGTTTTCAGGTAGATCATATCATGATGATGAGATTCTCAGCACCATAATAATCCACAGCTTTCAGTGCATTATGGGACATGTAAGATGTGAAGGAGAGGATGATCAGATCTGATGGTGACCAGCTTTTCCTGAATGAGCTAACCTCACGCCGTCTTCCATCCCTCCTATAGCTGGCCTCCATTTGTCCCTACATGATTTGTGCAAACCTAATTGATCTATCGGAAAATCAAAACAAAACAGTACCTAAGGGGCTACAGGGAGATGGTAAGTCCCCATCTTTTCTGTGGGGAAAAGTAGTTGTACAGCTAAATATGAGGAAACATTTCCGAATTTCAGTCCAACATGGGGAATGAGGATCAAAGTTTCCCTAAGGAAAATCTGCAGGTCCCAGTTAAGGTTTGATGTCCCCAGTTGGGTAAATTAAGTTTCTGAAACGTCCCCCAGTTCCTACTTCATAAAAAATGTTAAATATAACCAGGCAAAAATGGTAAAAGAATATCGCTAAATTTAAATCTTGTTATTGCTATGTTGCCTAGCTGGGGAGGCAGAATTAGCTTAATTTTGTGAATTTCAGCCTTGATGACCCATTTCAAACCTCTAATAGGCTCACTTAGGGAAAGGAGGAGCCTTCCCCTGACTCCTGTCTCTGCCTATCAGCCACCTGGTATAGGGAAAGAGATTCAAATGGAAGTCTGCAGATGATTAACTGGGTGCATGACTTTGAGTAAGCCATTTCATTTCCCCATCATCCAGTTTCCTTCACTTCTAGAAGAATTGGAGCAGAGGATGTCCAGGTCCAGCCTTGCTCTTGAATTTGGAATTTATAATTCTAACAGCTATTGAAAAGATAATATCTAGGAATCAAAAAGAGAAGCAACAACAAAAAAGCAAAAACGACCATCACCGCCACCACCAAAAGCTAAAAAAGGAGACACATGCTCTCTCTGAGCAAGGAGAAAAGGGAGAAGTTGAACAAAATCAAAGACAAAACTGCTTCATATATTAATAAAGCCTAAATATAAAATTCACACCATGTCAGCAAGATGTACTTGGGTTCAGAGCCCTTTTTACAAGGTAGCACAGTACTGTTTATTCGAGAGTGAAGATAACATCCGATGAAGTAAAAGCATCCCACTGTCTGTCTTTTTCATGCAGCAGGGGCGGCATGTAGACAAACACCAAGAGACAGGAACAGCTAATTTAAAAAATAAATTGCAAAGTCCTGTGGCCCAGTTCAAATTGAGCCTGACAGTGAAGGTCACAGCAACTTTTCACTTTTGTTTAAAGATACCGCCTTGATCATTGCCGGATGTGAGCAAAGACACAATAGCAAAGAAGAACCGCTCTGAAGCAAGATCATCCTTTTAAAGTGCTCCTTCTCCACCTCCAAAAGCTTTCTTTTCTCGTTAAGAAAAAGAATTGATCAATTACCAAATTCCTAACAGTTTGAAAAACAACAAATATAATTTTCCCCCAAGTACATCGCTAGCAAAAGTAACCAAGCTGTCCCAAGCACAACGGGATCACTGGCCTTTCTGAAGGTTCTCTGTGCTTCATCATTTCTTGCAACTTTTCAAACTCTTCCATTTTGTTTCTGCTTTCCTTTTCATCCCCTTATCTTTTTTTTTTTTTTTTTGGCAATTTTTCTAGTCCCACCAATCACAAGGAGTGGTAAAGCACTTGAGTTTTAAAAAATTGTTCAAACCAGTTGTAAGATTCATTGTCTATAAAGAAAATGACTTTGGTCTCCAACATGTGTTTTCAATACAAATGTATCGCATAAAAAGTAAAAAGACCTCTTGTCTACTATGGCAATTCTCATGGAGCCATTTTGGTCTTTATAGAAAGATCTCACTTATATCTCAGTAGAAAGGAAAATGTGAAACAAAGCAGACACTTCACCTTCCTCCGGCCTGTTTTGTATTTCTCCCATGCTGTCTCCTAAAGACACTAGCACTTGATAAAAGTTCAGGCCTTCTCGGTGCACGACTCTGCTTGCCATTCCTTTGGAAGTGATTAAAGACATTTGCACAGCTTCACCATAAAAGCCTGAACAGCAAGGGTCAGGGACTACTCCCCTGCTCCCGCTCACTGCCTTCTCCACCTTGCACCTTCCCAGGCAAAAGTTCCATATGGGAAGGGGAGGTAGTATTCTCTTAGTTCCCTTTTTGTCTGTTGGTTCTCTGATGGAAATAACACTGCTTGAATATTTCTTTGCAAATTTCTTTTCTTTTTGAGACAGAGTCTCACTCTTGTCACTCAGGCTGGAGTGCAATGGCATAATCTCCACTCACTGCAATCTCTACCTCCCAGGTTCAAGCGATTCTTCTGCCTCAGCCTCCTGAGTAGCTGGGATTACAGGTGCCTGCCACCATGCCTGGCTAATTTTTGTACTTTTAGTAGAGATGAGGTTTTGCCATGTTGGCCAGGCTGGTCTTGAACTCCTGAACTCAGGTGATCCACCCACCTTGGCCTCTCAAAGTACTGGGATTACAGGTGTGACCCACCATGCTGGGTCTTTTTTATTTATTTATTTTTGAGACAGAATCTTGCGCGGTTGCCCAGACAGGAGTGCCATGTGCAACCTTATCTCACTGCAGCCTCGGCTTTTTGGACTCAAGCAATTCGCCCACCTCAGCCTCCTGAGTAGCCGAGACTACAGGCACATGCCACCATACCTGGCTGATGTGTGTGTGTGTGTGTGTGTGTTTCTACAAACAGGGTTTTGCCATGTTGCCCCAGCTGGTCTTGAACTCTTGGGCTCAGGCAATCCATTCGCCTCTGTCTTCAAAAATGCTGGGGTTACAGGCGTGAGCACCCATGCCCAGCATGCTTTTTCACAAACATTTCTGAAGAATGTCACTCTCAGAATCAAAATTGTCTGCTTAACCACTGAGTTTCTAGGCAATGATTGCTTTAGGAGACAATCTCCAAAGCCAGAGGAGAACCATGGTATTTAATACAACCAAAAAAGATGCCAAGGAAATATGGGGAGGTTAGAGTCAGACGACTCTAGGTTTTAAACCTAATTCTATTTCTGTGTACTATTTATTTGGTTTTCTGTGCCTTTTTCCCTAATCTTAAAAGAGGAGGTACTAACACCTGCCTACCACAATTCAGAGGAAATCATTCAGGTGGAAGTAATATATTCAAAATGAATTATCTGTATTTGTTGAGAGGACATTTGAAGTTTTCACATCTCAAAATCTCTGGAAGCTCCTTTCCACATGTTGAAAGTTACCTCTAGTTAACTACCCACCTTCCCAAGGCAGAATCTAAGTTACATTTCCTAGCTACCCCTGCAATTTAGATTCTTTAGGGAAAGAGACCAAGTGCTGAGCATTCATTTTGTGGGCACAGATCGCTAGATACCACATGGTTCTCAAACCAGTAGTTGTGGCACCAGCTTTCTGATCACAGCAAAGGCTGCAGTTCCCATGGCTGGCCTCTTCTGGGGTATGTTTCTAGATTTCTGTCCTAGAAGCTCAATTTGGGCTTCTCATTGATTATAGGAGCTACTTATCCCTTAATAAATCCCCTTTAGTTTCAACTACCTAAAGTGAATTCTGTTGTCTGCAACTAAGAACTCCATCAACTACACATTTGAAAGTTCTTGGCTGCATGCTTGACACGTAGTAAAAATCTATGTCTGTTAACTTATTCTCTGTCACCCCCAACGCTTGTCATTCCATCCTCATTAGCTGGACAGAAAAGTAGAGAAAGATGTCAAGAGGACGGTTGCTGTGACTCACGCCTGTAATCCTAACACCTTGAGAGGCTAAGGCAGCAGGATCCCTTGAGTCCAGGAGTTCAAGACCAGCCTAGGCAACACAGTAAGACCCCATCTCCACAAAAACATTTTGTAAAGTAGCCAGGTGTAGTAGCACACACTTGCTTGTCTCAGCTATTTGGGAGGCCGAGGTGGGAGGATCACTTGTGCCCAGGAGGTAGAGATTGTAGAGAGCTGTGATCATGCCACTGTACTCCAGCCTGGGCAACAGAGTGAGACCCTGTGCCAAAAGAAAAAAAAAAAAGAGAGAGAGGTGTGAAGGAAGTTACCTATACCAAAATCTCCACCCATTGGCCTGACGTGACTTACACATCATACAACTTTAGAGTCAGTTCTCATCTCCAGAAGATTCATGGTGATACAAGTGTAACAGATTAATTAGCAGCAGTCCATAGAGGAATGGGGTATTGAAAGTTAAGCTTTACCAGGTAGGCAGTGGGCATAAAGAGGAGGATCACGAACAATGACCCCAGAAGGCAGACCCAGATAGAGGGTGATCCAGAAGGGATCAGGGCTGAAGGGCGTGAACAGTATGCTGCCAAAAGGAAATGCTCCTTCTTTTGCCTAAGACTGTGAGATGGCTTACAGAGACCAAAGTCACCATTGTGTCCAAAGGGAGATAGTCTTTACACAGAGCAGAATACACAGAAGGGCAGTTATCAATCTCAGAAAAAAATCAGAAAGGCAATAGGAGATATACAGTGATGGTGAGCAGATGCTTAAATTCTGCCAAGCATCCTCCGAATTTCTAGTTATTTTACAGCAGCTTCTTTCCAGCATAAATCATTGCCAATATCATACAAAGGTCACATGTACATATATACCTTAGAGTTTCAGTATACCCTAATAATGCATGGAACTTTTCCACATTCTTTGTGTCTCGCAAAGCATCTAGCCAAGTGTACTGTATATTGTATTCAGGAAGAGCTCAACAGATGTTCTGTGAAAGAATAAGTGCTGAGCTGGGCACGGTGGCTCACGCCTGTCATCCCAGCACTTTAGGAGGCCAAAGCAGGTGAATCACGAGGTCAGGAGTTCAAGACCAGCCTGGCTAACATGGTGAAACCTCATCTCTACTAAAAATACAAAAATTAGCTGGGCGTGGTGGCAAGCACCTGTAATCCCGGTGACTCAGGAGGCTGAGGCAAGAGAACTGCTTGAACCGAGATGCAGGAGGTGGAAGTTGCATTGAGCCGAGATCATGCCACTGCACTCCAGCCTGGGCAACAGAGCAAACCTCCATCTCAGAAAAAAAAAAAAAGAAGAAGTGCTGAAATGAAACATGTTCTAATCCATCTTCTTACAGTGATAGTCTTTTATTAGTTACTCAACTCTGTTTAATATGCATATAGCCAAATTTTTCTGATAGAAAAATGATCATGTACTTTTCTCCAAGCAATACAAGTGCCCATCACTCCCACCTCTCTTCAAAACTTACAAATAATAATTCCGGCTTCAAGTCACAAAGGCAGGACTTTTTAAATTATCTTACCTCGTGCATTTGCCTTATCTAAGCTTTCTAAAAAATTTCCTTTTTCTGGTATGTATTATATACATACCTAATAGATTACTGGCATGTTTACAATCCATTGCCAGAATTTACAACTCTGACTTCATGAATTTACCCATAACTAATCTCAGCAAACACAGAGCAAGGGTCTTCTTTCAGCTTCCAAGTCTAGTTTCTCTTTTTTAATCCCCCGCCCCAAGATGGAGTCTTGCTCTGTCCACCCAGGCTGGAGGGCAGTGGTGCGATCTCAGCTCACTGCAATCTCCACCTTCCAGGTTCAAGCAATTCTTCAGCCTCAGCCTCCTGAGTAGCTGAGATTACAGTTGCCCACCACCACAGTCAGCTAATTTTTGTATTTTTAGCAGAGATGGGTTTCACCATGATGGCCAGGCTGCTCTCGAACTCCTGACCTCATGATTCACCTGATTAGCCTCCCAAAGTGCCGGGATTACAGGCATAAGCCACTGCACTCGGCCCAAGTCTGATTTCTACAACCTCCTCCAGAATGGTTTCTTTATTAATGAGTCAACATTAATATTCTTGTCCTCAGAACAATCCTTCATTCACTCAAGAAACAGTCATTAACAATGTTGTGACAAGCACTGTGCTAAATGCCAAAGATACCATGATAAACATAGAGGTTGGCATGGAACAAACATTCACAAAACACTTGGAGAAAATAGAATAGGTGGGCTGGGCCTGGTGGCTCATGCCTGGAATCCCAGCACTTTGGGAGGCTGAGGGAGGAGAATCACTTGGGATCAGGAGTTCGAGGCCAGCTAGGCCAACATGGAGAAATCCCATCTCTACTAAAAATACAATAATTGGCTGGGCATCATGGCTGGTGCCTGTAGTCCCAGCTACTTGGGAGGTTGAGGCATGAGAATCACTTGAACCTAGGAGATGTAGGTTGCAGTGAGCCAGGATTTCCCCAGTGCACTCCAGCCTGGACAACAGAGCAAGACTCTGTCTCAAACAATCAATCATGAATAAAGAAAATAAGATAGGTAGACTTGACATAGCCTAGCAGGGGAGCCATTAGGTATCCTGATAAAGTGGCATTTGAACTGGTGTCATAGACTGTAAATGGCCATATACTCATTGCAGCTCTTCTTCTTAAGAGGGGGCAACAATTTCCTGACCCCTTCAATCTGGGTTGGCCTCACAGCTTGTTTTGACCAATACAGTCTGGCAGAGGTAAGCTGACGTGAGTTCTGAGCCTTGCTCTTAAGGGACTTTGCAGCTGCCTCTCTCCTGCTGTTGGAACATCTCTGACATCACTTCAACGAGCCCAGTCTAGCTTCTTTACATATGAGAGATGACATGAAAGACAGGCCTGGGCATCACAGCTGTCACAGCTGAGATCCCAGAGAAATGAGTCATCACAGTCAACACCGGAGGTGAGCTGTCCTAGATGAACCCCACCAAAACTGTTGACCCACAGATTTGTGAGCAATTTTATGATTGTTTTTCTGGGATGGTTTCTTACGCGGCAAATGCTAACTGATGCAACTGGCAGTTGAGAGCTGAAAAATTATAAGTTTAAAAAACGAAAGGCCTAGAATCTACACAAACAGGCCATGTAGAGGAAACTTCATGATTAAGGGCCCTGAGGCAGAAACATCAGAGAAACTAGAAGGCAGGTATGGCAAGGCTTTGGGGCGTGTGGGGGTGGGCATGAGGCACCTCCCTGAAGCCTGCATGTCATGTGTTCACTGAAGAAGCTCTTCATACACCAGTCTCCTGGAACCAAGACCCCTCACCTCCCGTCTCTCTTCTATTCTAGGTAGCTTCTTGGCTGTGTTCACAATTATGCAATTGCACCTTGTTTATTTTCTTCCTCCCACTCACCCCCAGTTCTGGGCCACTGGCACCATGTTCCAGGTCTTGATTTGGGGGAAATCTGAATTGCATCCAGTTGTGTCTTAAATCACGCTACTGTCCTAGGAGTGGTTTTGGGAATCCTGTTCTTAATCTCAAAATGCAGTTTTTTTGAGTCTCAACCTCCTGGGCTCAGGCGATCCTTCCACCACGGCATACCAAGTAGTTGGCACTACAGGTGTGCACCACCTTGCCAGATTTTTGTTGTTGTTTTTTTGAGACAGAGTCTCACTCTGTCACCCAGTCTGGAGTGCAGTGGCGTGATCTTAGCTCACTGCAACCTTCACCTCCCAGGTTCAAGTGATTCTCCTTCCTCAGCCTCCCAAGCAGCCGGGATTACAGGCACACGTCACCACAGCCAACTAGTTTTCAGATCTTTAGTAGAGATGGGGTTTCACCAAGTTGCCCTGGTGCGTCTTGAACTCCTGGGCTCAAGAGACCTGCTCGCCGCAGCCTCCCAAAGTGCTAGGATTACAGGTGTGAGCCACCACGCCTGGAAGAACACACTTTTCTCCAAGCAAGACAACTGCCCATCACTCCCACCTCCCTCAAAACTCACGCAAAGTCCAGCGCTTTTCAAAGAGTTTGGGCCTCAGCGATTTTTGTCTTTCTTCCTTCACTCATTATTTATTCCAGGCACCAAAAAGGGGAGAGAGAAAGAGAGAGACAGAGAGAGACAGAGAGAGAGAGAGAAAGAGAAAGAGAAAGAGAGAGCGCGCGCGAGAGAAATGTATTTATTTGTCCTGAATATAGTTGCTCCTTGCTGTGAATTCTTCCTTTAGTAATTATGTTCAATTTGGGCTTCCCTCAGAAACAGGATTTGATTCAACGGCATAAGTGCAGGGAGTTTATTTGGGAGGTAAACACAGGAAGGACAAGTGAAGGAGCAGGAAAAGGACAGAAAGTAGTGGTGCACCAGTGAGCTGTTGACAGCTATGGGCATTTCACCCTTAATCTTGCTGAGTCGTCTCTAAGGAAACTGCATAGAAAAGTCTCGGATTGTCCCACCAAGGGCTGGAGAAGTGCGGTTCTGGTCCCCAGATGCCCTTCATGTCGCTTTGGGGTTGCCCCTGAGGGCATTAAATTTCTGTCACCCCATGTCATCTTGTGCTTGGGCTGGGCTGCGTCCCTGGCCCAGAGATATCTCATAGATAAGAGACAGAGACCTTGGAGAGAGGCTATAGGCAACCTGGAACTGCCCAACTCAACTACAGGTGAGCTGAGAGCGAGCCAGAGGGCTTTGGGACGAGGCGTTTACAGCGTCTGCCAAGACCCCCTTTGCTGAGGACTCTCTGTGAGCCAACTCCAGTGTCAGATGCTTTGCGTGAGCTATCTCATGCAATGTTCAGACCGACACTTTGACATTATCATGAGTTCCATCTTATAAATGAGGAAACCAGGTCTCTGGCTTAAGCAAACGGATACAGCCATATCATGAGCTTGGTTCTGCTTCACTCACCCAGGCACCTAGACAACGCGTAGCTTAGTAAGGTGGATTTCTCACCACTTGCAAAGCCGATACTACCCAGCATCCTGGGAACTACAAAAGGACCACGGACGTGAACTTCACTTGGAGCCAATCACAATCTCATACAAAGCCAAGTAGGGTTTCTCCCTCCTAGTTCAGGCTTGGCGCTTTTAGTTTGACCACTGAGAATAACGGGCTTAAAGACCAGCATTTTTTTCTCGTTTATACTAATCCCCATGGTATTGAACACTTTGCAGTTGTGATAGTTAATAAGTACTTTAATAAGAAGGTATAGTGGACACCTATCATTTTTCTGGGCATCTGATATGTTCATTCCCCCTCCCAAATGCATGCTGATCTCCATATATAATTGCATCCCTTCCATTAGGTTATGCTTGCTGAGAAGGTGGGTTCAGGTGCCTCACTGTCATTTGAGAACTGGCAGCAGTCTGGTCCTTCCCAGAGGTGGGCCTGTGGCATAAGCTGGACCAAGCCAATGTCCTCTCAGAGGACCTTGCATCTTGAACACAGGAACAGAGAAAACATGATGAGTCTTTCATCAGTGTGGCAATGGGGGCCATCCAGCCAGGCCCTTCTCCCTAGGGTTGGGTGCCAGGCTTCCTTGTTCACACCACCAGCCCTCAGAGCTCCCTTCTCCTGCCCCTCCCTAAACCTGGACTCCTTGTCTCTGGTTGATTCTTTTGGTTTTTCTTCTTTTCCTCCTAATAAATCCCTTTTTGTTGAATAGCTCCAAGTTTGTTTCAGCCATGTGTAACAAAGAGCCGTGTAAAACCTGATGGTGAAATCTGTAACATCCACATCGCCCTCTGAAGTCAAGATTTAAACAATTCAGCCAGGCACGGTGGCTCACACCTGTAATCCCAGCACTTTGGGAGGCCAAGGCAGGCAGATCACCTGAGGTCAGAAGTTCGAGACCAGCCTGTCCAACATGGCGAAAACCCATCTCTACTAAAAATACAAAAAAATTAACTGGGCATGGTGGCACATAATCCCAGCCACTTGGGAGGCTAAGGCAGGAGAATTGCTTGAACCCAGAAGGCAAAGGTTGCAGTGAGCCGAGATTGCACCATTGCATTATTCCAGCCTGGGCAGCAAAGAGGGATTCCGTCCCAAAAAAAAGCTTTAAACAACACAACAGTTGCTAAGAGGCATTCCCTCAGCTTCCCCCTGCCTTCCTCTGAAAGTTGTATGTAGTTCTTCATTTTGTCATGTGAATGCAAAACTTACCAGGTCATAAGGGCGACTCATAACAAACCTAAGCATATTAACTGAAATTTTTTCACTTAAATGTAATGGATATTGCAGTGCAAATATTACTAAGTGTACACTGAAGGGAAGGGTTTCTTTCCTTTTTTTTGAGATAGAGTTTCACTCCTGTTGCCCAGGCTGGAGTGCAATGGCATGATCTCGGCTCACTGCAACCTCCGTCTCCCAGGTTCAAGTGATTCTCCTGCCTCAGCCTCCCCAGTAGCTAGGACTACAGGTGCCTGCCACCATACCCGGCTAATTTTTGTATTTTTAGTAGGGATGGGGTTGGTCTGGAACTCCTGATCTTGTGATCCGTTCTCCTCGGCCTCCCAAAGTGCAGGGATTCCACTGTGCCCAGTCTCTTCTTTTTTTTTTTTTTTTAATGAGCAGCTTTTCCTTCTTGTCCTGCCATATGCCCAAGCCCCATATTTTTATTCCAATACTCTGCATGATCAGTTTATCATCTAAAATATTTTAAACCAGCTACCGATCTGCTTTTAAAATAACATTTTTATTCTTTCGCATGACTTCATAATCTTTTTTGTACCATTTCCTTGCCTTGGAACTTGAACCCTGCAAAAATGGTAAATGTTGTCCTGTTCAATTTAAATTAGGACGAAAGGGTCCAGCGCTCTAACTGGATTAAGAATATGTCACATTAACCTCCCCAGTAGCTAGTCAGGTTTACAACAAACACTCTTTTAACAACCTTATCCTGGTCAAAGCACATATAAATTGTACAAATTTGGAAACATAGTTGGTAGCGGAGCTGCAAATCCATAGGAGAGCAAACTACAGGGTGTTTCAGAAAAGACAGCATTTTAAATACGACTCATGAATAAGCAAACAGCCCTGACCACCCAAATCAACTTGAAGAGTAAACACAGAGGGAATGTTTAGCTAAATTTTAGACGCCATTTGATGAAGGAAAAGGGCTAAAACTTATCAGCTGAGAATGAATTATGTCAATACCAAAAACGCTAAGCAACTGCGGAGAACTGTCTTCAAGCAAAAGTTACACAGGCAAAAGGCTAACTGTTTATGCACCACAGATAAAATACGCTCTACTACAAAGGGATTGCCTATGCAAAAGATAACTGGAGAAATGCTTTAGAAAACGCAGGATATACATACATAACTTATTTGTATATTTGCATGACTGTATTTAAGGATTATCATGGGAAAGAAATAGGCACTTACATATACACTGGGACAGAAGAAAAAAAAATTAGGCAGCTTTTAACTTCTTTCCATCTATAGGTTCTGGTATGTCACCTACTGAAGCCCACTACCTCAACATAAAGCAGAGAACTGTGGAGGTGACGGTGTTCATGATGCATAAGATTCAGATGCCACAAGGAAACTTGTGATATTTAACCAGGCTTCCTGTTTGTTTACAGAGAGGTAGTGGTCTCCTGCTTTGAGAAGTTTCTTACAGACAAGGATTAAGACTCTTAACATCTAGAATCTTGGGACCCTAGGATAGCTCCTGGAACAAAGCAGATGCTCAATAAAAATTCATTTCATTCAGTCCAATTCTCCTCTATCTTCTCTCAATGTCCAGCTTCCAAATGGGAATAAAGTTAATTCACTAAATCTTCTTGAAACACTAGAAAATAAAACATTTGACTCCTAAGTGAGCTATTTTCGAATAGCAAGTATATATGGGAAGGTCAAGATTTCATCTTTTCCATCTCCCTCACTATAAACCTATTTCTATATCACCTGTAGGGATAAAGCAAGATAGGTCCCTGATAATCAATGTATATACAATCGAGGTTTGCTGTTTGCATTTTGTGCAATTCAGGAACCTCGAGAGAATCTCCTAATGCTACTGGGCATGGACGAGCCATCCAAGCTATGTATTTCTTCTCAACTAGCAGTTTGAAGGCAATGGCAGTAACAAAGCATTGCCTCCAGCCAATCCTGGGAATCATGAAGCGTCCTCCCCAGTATCGCAGGCCACGCATCCATTACGACCCACGGAGGAAAGACAAGCCTTAAGGCGAGAGAACTGAGAACGAGGGCGGAACGAGGAAGAAGCCAAAGCAGCTTCACGCTAGTCCACGTCCATGCTCAAAACAAGCCTTCCTTTTTCTTTAAGGAACTGAGAATAGCCAGACAAGTGCCCATTATGCTTTCTGTATTTCTTGGACAAGACTTAACTAGGAAAATGGCATTTGGAAAGCGTTTGAACGCACACTCCTCTTCCTTTGCTCAAAAAGTCACTCAGAGGAAAGTGCATTCTGAAAGTTAGTCCCCAATTCAAATTAGGTTCAAAGTCAATTCAGGACTGTGGAAGTGTTGACGTTTGTTATGGTGCCCGGCAGGCAGCACCTGATCTCCGCGTATTGGCTAGATCTGAGCACGAACATCAGCAGGTATCAGGCAGCAACTCAAGCGTGGGAGGAAGAAAGACACATAAATACCTCCCCGCTTTCTTCTTAAAACCTTTCCTTATATTTAGATCACCATAAAACCAACAATGACTCAACTGGAATTTTTTTTTTTAATGTGAATCACATTTTGCATTGACTCAACAATTCGCAAGCCAATACCCCTGCTAGAGTCTCATGATCGTATCGTATGTACCAGGGGGCTGTGGATTCCAAGGAAGATGTGCAACAGAGACTTTCGTGGGTCACACAGATGAGAAGAGGTATTCCAAATCAATACTGTTTACAAGTTGTAACTGTTTACTTATTGATACAAATTTACATAAAGCTACTTAGTGGGTCAAGGTTGGCACAGCATGTGGTGCCCAGTTACACTGGTGTTTAGCCATCATGTCACACCCTGGCTAGAAAGGAAGAAATGCTGGAAACTTGTGCACCAGGAATGAGCAGCCTATTAAGATCTGAAAGGCTGTCATCCACACTGAAAGGACTTGCGTCAGCCGCTGAGGATATATTTTAAACCGCCTGTCCGCAAGAAAACTTTAATAATGCAGCCTTGCTCTAATGTCTTGTGAGAGGAGAGGCAATTTTACTTCTTCTATTAACCCAACGTGATTACAATGGCTTATTTCATGGAATATTAAGTTCAAATTTTGCTCCCTGGGAGGACAATAAAAAAAAAAAAGGGAGAGAGAGTATGTGTGTGCTTATGACTTTGCCCGAAATAGCCACAGGACCACAGCTCCTTGGTGCTTTTAATGCATCCTAGCAGTCATCTCTCATAATTCGCTAATGGTGAAATAAATTAGTGACCAAATAATAACCTGAAAAGATGACATCAAGATGGAAGGCAAACGTTTATCTTCTGCAAAGGACAGCATAACAAAGCTTATGGTAGTGTCTCATCAATCCCTCTTTAAAAAAAAAAAAAAAAAAAATCAAGATCCTATTAGATACCTCTGATGGTAGTTGTTTCACAGTGAGACCGTAGTTAGACTCACTAACAAAATAAATAATACCTTGAAAAGCAACAAGCAATCACAGAGCCACCTGAACTACATAGATGCTTATGGAAATCAAACTGGGCTTCCTCTTAATAATTCCCAATGAGACCCACTCCCTGAAAATTATTGTGAAGAGTAATTGTACTGATGAAAAATGGCAGGTTCACAATAATGAAGGTCACCTAGACTTTTTTTATAGGTCCAACTGTAAGATTTTACACCCAGTTTTGTGATCGATGTTCACATTTTGAATTGTAAGTGAATGATTGGTTGGAATGTGAACCATAATTAGTTACCCAATAATCTGGAAAGCCAATAGGCATTCCTTACTTGGTTCCCAAAAGATGATCAACATTTACTCTAAATGTCTCTCATTCTCCAATGTGGCTGCTGTCTTCCAATCACTCTCCATATAAAAGAGAGGACTTTTTTTTTTTTTTTTTTTGAGACAGTCTTGCATTGTTGCCCAGGCTGGAGTGCAGTGGTGTGATCTCGGCTCACTGCAATCTCTGCCTCCCAGGCTCTCAGCCTCCCCACTAGCTGGGATTACAGATGCCTGCCACCACGCCCAGTTAATTTTATTTATTTATTTATTTAGTTAGTTAGTTCTAGTAGAGGTGGGGTTTTACCAAGTTGGCCAGGCTGGTCTCAAACTCCTGGCCTCAAGTGATCAGCCTGCCTCAGCCTCTGCTGGGATTACAGGAATGAGCCACTGCCAGGCCAGGAGATCCTTTTTCAGTATCAGGAGACAAAGTTCATTCTCCTCGGGTCTACATGCCCTCTGAATAGCACATGAATAGTTGGACAGTTATCTTTAAAAAACTTAATTCACACCTTTCAAGGTATGAAACTCTCTCTCCATCCGGGGCTTCCATAAACAAGGTTAATTGCATGGAATGAGAACTATAACTTGGTTAACTACTCTGCTGGTAGTAATGGTGGTGGTGGTGGTGACCATTAGCCAAGTCTGCAGCTGAAAATCTCATTTGAAAAGCAACGAGTAAATCAACTACAAAATAAGATTCTTAGACCCATGGAAAACATAAACAGAGAAAATCCTCCCACTCACTTGATATGTGTCTCTTTATCCTAAGTAGCATATGAAGCTAAGACGAAGTATACTGAGCTCACACCAGTGGCTCAGAAATGACACATTACCTTATGGATGTGATTTATCACTGTTTTTACTTTTTACAGCAAAAAAACACACACATACACATTTACCTTTAACATTTTTATTTGAGAAATGCAAATGGTAAATGGCATCATAGTCATAAGCCAACCAACCTAAGGAATGCTGAAAGTTACATATACATGGAAATTGTGCTATGACTCTTTAGAAAGGAAAAAAAATTGCATATGAATCAGACAATGCTTATTTTTACTCTCTCTTTAGAGGAGTTCCCTGTCTGTGGCTCACGTGACAAAATAATCTGATAAGAGAAGCAAGGCTAAATGGCAAACGGCAAACATCCCCACCTGATGTATTTCCTCAGCCCTGACCTTCAGATAAAAATCGTACAGAAATCTGCAAAAAGCTCCAAATATGCAGCACTGCATGTCTCCACCATTTTCAGACACAACAGTCAGGAGGGGAAAAAAAAGTAAAAAGGAAAAAAAAGAAACAAAGGTATTGCTACTGAAAACAGCCTTTTCTCTTCACTATCTCAGGATTAGGGTCAGACAAATGCAAGAGCTGCCTACGCCATTTCTTTCTCTGCCTGTGAACATTCATATACAGGCACATATGTAATCTACATATGTGTGTGTCTATCATTTTTATGTGTATGTGTACCCAATATCAAGTGTGTGGGGAGTTCACATAAGATATATTATATACATACTGTGTGCATATTTAGCAAGAAAAAAGACTTCAAACGGTAAAAATTTATTGCACTGTGAAATTAGCTAAAATTATGACAACTGTAAGAAAAAAAATTATACGGGCAAAATTTGGGTCTGGTGGAAGAATTCTTTGATGTCTGGATTCCAATTTAACCCCCGACTGAGTTCTAAGAATCAAATGAACAAAGTATATCATACACCCCAAGTCTGCCTGTCAGCACTAGTCATCATTTTTTATTTTATTCTTTCCAGCTGCATGTATTTACAAGACTCTGTTCTGACATTTCCTCCCCTCAAAATGTACACACTCACTGCTACGGGCAGTTGCCAAATACATTTGTAAAACAGTTCAGCCCCGTGTTTGTTTATTCATTATGCCTCTCTATCAGTCTCAATAAATATGTATCACCCTAATTTTTTACATTTGCTATTACATCAAACCTTTGTATATTTGACTTACCTGTTTGTGTTTGAATATACACCACCCATGTCTTAAAAATATCTCAAGTACACACTGAACATCAAACTGAATATTCACAACCAAAAATTCACATATAGGTTGCCTTACTGTTTAGGATAGATTCAAGGAATTTTTTTAAAGATGAGGATTACAATGACATGGATTTGCAAACATCCCTGGGCATACAAATCATACAAACACTATGGTATTCCTGTTTGCATCTGCAATAGCGATGGCATATAATTCTGAACATATCCACAAATGGGTGTTTTATATATATAAAGTTGGCAACAGAGGCGGCTGTATGTTCACCACACTGAAGAACAGTGAAGTCTGAACTGCTAGTACATGCTGCGTACACAAATAACTTTTCCCGGGTATATGGCTGTTAAGTGAGCTAAGACTCTGAATATATTAAAGCAGTTATAAATGTTTAAAATGTTAATAATAAATCTAGGTTGTTTAAGGAGTATTTCCAAATAACATAAAATATTTAGTTTCCCCCACCCAACCCATAAAAAGATAAGATTTATCACAAAATGTTTGAGGAATAATCAGCCATTTTTGACTAATATATTTTAATATTTATACACATGACACACGCTGAATATAAATGATACATCGTGATTTCCCATAGTGTATGGAATTTATACAATTAACTGCAAGATCCAATGGCTTCAAGGCACGTAAGGTGCAAACACAGTTACAAGGTTTTGCTGATTATTGTTATAAATCTTATCAAGCATAAAGGCATTAAAGTATATTCTGTTTACACCATTCATTTTAAAATACAGCATATAAAAATATTATTATTTCTTATTAAAAGATTTATATTTTTCTGGCTTTTTTCTTTTATGAGGCAAATTTATTTACCAGTATTCAAAAAATACTTTCTATTTTTCCACTTCCAAATATGTGTTTGAAATATACCCTGAGATTCAATATCAATTTTCTAGTTATTTCTCAAGGGTTATATTTGTTCATAATAATAGCAGCACACATTCTGGCATTATTCATTTGGTTTCTCCAAAGTGCTTAGATTTAAAAAGAATCAAATAACAAAAGCATGATGAACCGGATTGCTTATTTTACACACATCTGATAGCCAGATACATATGTATGCAGTTATGCATGTACATTTCTGGCACACCATTAATCATCAATGACAAAATCATGTTATCAATCCACCTACACTGAACATTAAATATTTTAATATTCATATAAATGGCATCAAAAATATACATAGGATTTTGCTTTTTAAATTAAGAGACTTTGGTCCTTAATGGAGATATGTTTCACTGAGCCTTTCCATTCCTTCTTAGCCAGAGTTATATTTAAATATACTTGTACATAAAAACCTGCAACAAATTCTACAACACCCCCGCAAACCGTCCGGTGTCTGAATTTTTTAAAAGGAGCTAAAGCCACAGCATAAAAAATGTGAAATGGAAACATCCCAACGTCTGCATGCGTGATCCTGGGCTGTCCACCCGTTAGTGAAGAGGCACTGAATTCTGCAGCTGCTTATCAAATCAGCTTTATGTTTCTGGAATGAGTTCCTGCTGCTGAGCCTGAATTTGTAGACAGTCATGAAAAAATATCCTCTAAGACTGATCTAGCTCAAAACAAAACCTCTGGAAAGACCCGTAAGTTTTATCACACCCATGTACACCTAGGCAGATAAAGGATATGTTAACACTATGAACATCTGTATGTATGCAGACATAGGCTAATATATTGAATACATTTACTTGTATTCAGACCATATGCATATTAAATGTCAAGCCTAGGTGTCAATGATAAGATCCACATACAGGGTATACGTTTGTAACGTATCAGTAACATATATTCAATAATTTGTATGTTTACATTAGCTAAAGTACATTATCGCTCTTCTTTTTTGCTTTTTGCTAAAACAAGTCTGGAAATCAAAAGAAAGAAAATACTTAAGTATAGAAATAGATCCTTTTACCAACTCCCCAGTCTGACAATGTGGGGTAGGAATTTATTAGCATGGGCTTTTTTCCCCTACTCATTTGTTAAACCAGAATGCTGGAAAGAACTAGAAAAGACTGCATTTTTCTTACTTTTCTCAACCTTGTAAAACAAACCCCTACAAGAGGTCTGGAACGAGCTTTGTTTCTTTCTTCAAATGGGTCTCATGTCCTCTCTCCGCCACCCTCACACACAGACACAAAACCCACCGTGTGGATTCACGGTCCACATCTGGCTCCCTTGCAGCGTTGTATATTTGCAAGCACATCTTAAATATTGTGAAGCCAATTTGGACTTACTAAGAAATCTATGATACAAGTGAGAAATCATGCTAAATACAAGCCCTGGTAACTTTATTTTTAATGATGACTTTCAAAAAAAAAAAGAAAACAAGGTAAGGGAGAGAGATCAGCAGGGTGAATGTAAAAATTGTTAATCTTAAATTTCTACAAACCCAAGTGTCAGAGTAAGCATGTATGGTGCATCAAGCATAACAAAAAGAAACGAGGTGGTTGGGTTGGGGGGGGGGTCCCAGGCACTTCTTTCTTGAATCCCTCTGAATACATTTCACAATTCATCAGTTTTTGTCTTTCCTGCCACGAATGAGGACAATCAGACCAGACACCCATTAGATTTTTCATGCAATTTTTTTTTCTTGTTCATGACATGTTGGCAGGGAGGATGGCAATTCTGAAATCTTACCAAATGAGAAAAATGTCAGAAGCTGAACTGACAGCTAGTGGTTACTATGGTGATTGGTGATATTGAAAAAATAAAATAAAATAAGACTCAGTTAATTCAAAAGGAATCAAGTTGGGTATTTTTAAGCCAGTTGATACAGATGAAAACTTAATCCTGATATTGGGACATTATCTTTTTGAGCTAACAGCCAAAGACACCATTTAGCTTAAATAATAACTAAATACACAGCTCATAATCTTGTGATTAAAAATAATAGAAAGAAACAGTATTGATAAATGGAAGTCAAATATTATTACCAAATGACTATCAGAGAAATATAGAGTATATTTAGTGGAAAGAGGATTGCATTCGAGGGAAAAAACATTTAAAGTTTTAGCAAAATATTTTTTAAAAGAGAACATGGAAGGCTCACAGATTAAAAGGATTCTTTAGGGACAACTCAGATTCTGTTAAAACACACACAAAGACACACACAAACACGGTGTTTTCATCTTCAAAGTTCAGCTCCCCCTAAAAATGAAAACCCATTTTGATTCTAATTGCTATTATGTTCAATCTCTTTATTTTAAAGAAGATATTTAACAGAGAAAGTGTCATCATGAGATTTTCAGAAATATACATACATATATATCTTCTCCATATCATCATTTATCTTTTTGGTTAAAATCCAGTGTAATATTCTGACTACTTAAAGTGAGGGACCCTCACTTTATACTAAGCAAAATAATAGTAGTAACAATAAAGTACGTATTGGCACCTTTTTCTAACACCAGGCAATGGCAACTCTTGCTGGTTCAATTGATTAGTGTTATTATTTTTAGGTTGAAGGGTTTGAAATGAAGGAAACAGAATGTCACAAAAATCATATTTATAATTCACCAAAAATTATGCAATTGCTTGTCCCACAGGTAATACACATGAAACTGAGAGGTGATTATTTTTTGTAAAGAGAGTTGGAAACAGATAATAAAGAAGATGCAAAGTTTGTTAGGGGTTCAGCCAAGAATAACTCATTGTATCTGAAAAATCTGTGACACAGAATAAAACTTTTTTAAATCTTCTCTTCACAATGACACTAAAATGCTATGAGCATAATGGATTAATATGAAAATAGGCTTAGGAAGATCAGAGACAGCTCTCATTTTGAAACAGTGTAGTCTGAAAACACCCATGCTTGCATATTTTATCTATATGCCACACTCCCAGATCTAGTCTATATCTTTTTTCATTTGATATAGGGATATTAAATTATCTACTGTTTCTTTTTTTTTTTTTCCTTAAGTCAAATCTTTTGAGAGTTACAGGTAACTAGCGAAAACAAGATTCTTATTTATAACCTCAAGCTAGTATTTAATGCAAGAGGGAGGGGGACATTATCAAGGAAGCTGCTCAGGAAAAAAAAAAATTAAGTCTTATTGGTTCAAGGAAGCTGTTCTCCACTGAACAGACTACAATGCCATCTACTGGAAAAGCAAAGTTCAACTTCACTCGAAACAGCAAAGCTGCTTTAAAAGGCTGATGGATGTAACTGGAAAGACGTCCAGTCCTACACCCTGCACTGTTCAAAAAAGATAAGAAATATAGATATTGTTGTTGAAACATCAGTTCCTATTATAGATCATTATGCTCTTCCTCTGAGATATCCTCCCAGCATTTTGCTTCTTAATTTCCAGTGAAAGCCTCTCTTTTTCAGCTTCTTCCAACTACTCTTGAGAACCCAAGTTAACAACAGGCAGAAAAATAATCACCAGCAGCGAGCGACCTTGGGGTCCTTTTCTGCAATCTCTAGCTTGTGATTTTTCACAAGCAGTTTGTGTTAGCATTCGCTCTGCAAAAGGTGTTTGTTTGTTTGTTTGTTTTGTTTTTAATCCCTAAATTCACAATAGGAAAGACTAACATCGTGGTCAGGAGCAGGTGGGGGAAAAAAAAAAAGCAGACACAGATCAAGCCCCGGGCTTCATAAGCACAAAGTCTCTTTTTATATGTTCTTATGTGGTATGGGATGGAGAATCTAAGGTCTCTTTTAAGAATAAGAATTCACCGAGGTTTTGCAAGCCGTTTCCACATTTCCACCCGCGTGTCCTTTGCTCGTCTGCACGATTCCCTTTCATTCTGGTTGGTTCACCCTGTGATTTTCAAAAGTGAGAAACGGGAAGGAGGTAGGGTCACCATTTCCTGCTCTCTAGACGAAGCGATTCCAGTTAAGGCAGGCAATATTTAAGAACCAAGAAGGGACTATCACCATAATTAAATAAGAATTTGTGTTCACTAGTACTAGCCAAAAGAGAGTAAGTTCCTGGCTAAAAGCTGCCGCCAATATTTTCCATGTACAGGTAGAAGCGTCAGTAAACAGCAGGGATTCTCAGCCTCCACAGTGTTGATATTTGGGGACACATAATTACTGTAGGATGGTGAGCAATGTCCCTAGCTTCTACTCACCGCATGCCATTGGCACACGCGTGCGCGCGTGCACACACGCACACACACACACACACACACAGTTATAGCAATCAACAAGGCCTCCAGACACTGCCAGATGTCCCCTGGGGAAGGAGGGGGGCAAAATTTCCCCCTACTGATAACAACTGTTATAGGATCCTAATTTCAATTTTATATACATTAGCTCTCACGAGTCTCTATCGGGCTTTGATTCATGGTGATGTGTGAAACAACATTTTTAAAGGAAATAAGAACATGGTGGAATTGGTGTGAATGGGAGAGTAACAATCTCCATTCTATAAATTTTTTTACTTCAGGGCTGATCAGGGTTCCTGATCTTTCCAAAGGCTTCCCTTGAAAGTTCTCCTGGGGGAACAAAAGGGAGAGGTTGCTCATAGATGGTCACTGTCGGATATGCCCCCAAAAGCAAGGGAAAAATTTTGCCATCAAAATGAAATCTTCAGGCAAGCAGAGAGGTTTAGATGGGGGATGGGAGAGAGGGCTAGGGAGCTATTTTATTCCAAGTGTATAAATTAAGGGGATTCAATATTCAAAGGCAAATAATAAACTGAAAAATAGGTCATCTTTAAATAGGAACTCTTTTTTCCCTATAACGGGAAGTCTGAATAGGAAAATATAACATTTTAGTTTCTGAATCTGATGTAATTTGAAACTTCACTGTGGAACTTTAAACAATTATCACTCTGTAAGAAAAGATATGACTGGGAGAAAAGAAGAGAAGGCAGAGTTTGGGGAGACATAGGCCTTACACTCAAGAGGGCCAGTGAAATTAAAACTGTAGTCAGTTTCAGGCTTAGAGCAGTGTAGCTCCGTATTAACCTGAAATGCTCCTGTCTAGGAGTGAAACCTCTCCAGTCCCATCCCAAAAGGTGTGTGCAGTCTCCATTTAAAAGTCTCTAACAGAACACAAAATCATTTTGCAGTAACTCATCCACTGTGTTTGATGTGCCAGGTCTATTTCTTTCTGTTGCTTTTTACCATCTACCTAGAATACCAAAGTTTGCTTGTGGGAAGTTTTCAGTTGGATAGTAATCTTTCCAAAATACATTGAAAAATGTAAACGACATCTGTCTCTGCACCCCTTGATTACCAACCCAAGAACAATGGGAACACATTTTTAACAACTGACATTTTCTAATACTCTGAAATCTTACTTTTCCATGTCACAGGCAAAGGGTATGTGGGATCGGGAAGGAATTGAATACAAAGTACAACATCCGCTCTTCAAATATGCAGTCCCTAGTAGCACCTTCTGTGAAACTGGTGGCTTTTGTGGAGTGTTTCTTTCTTTAAATGAGCTGGACCACACATACTCATTCATTCAGAATAAGTCCATAGATGAACTGTCTCTGTATTTTTAAAGAAACTCAGCTTGTGCGGTCCGCTGATATCTCAGAGAAACAAGGAACCATTTTCACATAATGGATGGGGCTGCAGTGCGGAGCAGACAAGCCCCCCCCACCTCCCCACCGGAAAGAATTTGGTCTGTCACGACATGTAAGAGAATTCTCTTAATGTTTCTGTATCAAGTTTCCCTAAACTAAGCTGGATTTCCAGGGCAGCATTCACAGATTATATCATATTGGACCCCGGAAGGTTTGCTGGTAATGAACACACACACACACACACACACAGACACACACACACACACACACTTCCCACTCTGTCCATGGTTACTGCTACTCTAAGCAGGTCCTTGGAGTCCAAAGAGAAGGTGTCTATAGCTACATTGTTCCATTTTTATCTGCTTAGGAAATATTGATGTTATATTAACCACAATTTTAACTGTCAAGATGTTATAGCATCTTGCTATATTCTGGATATTTAGTAGGGATCCCATTGCTTAGTTGGTGCTTTTTAAAAGTGTGTGTGTGTGTGTGTGTGTGTGTGTGTGTGTGTGTGTGTGTGTACACATATATATCTTTTAGATAGGGGATCAGATACATGTGTGTATGTGTATGTGTGGTGTGTGTGTGTGTATACAAATAGTTAAAAAAAGAAGCTGGCTAGTCTCTGTTTAGATTGTCCGAAGAGTGTACCTAAAGGATTTTCCTTCTGTTCTCTGCAGATATTACCTGAGCAGCTTCCCCTAAAATCACCAGCACCTGGTGACCTGCTCCACGGCTCCCCTCCAGTTTCCCCGCCTTTACCTTTACATAGAAGGATTTCTGTGCACAAAACGCTTGTGGAATCTGCCATCTCTTAGTCGCTTAACTTTTATCGTCAGTTGCTAAATTAGCTAATGATTAATTAGTTAATGTTTTCAAAGTACTTTGAAGATGAAAAGCACCGCTAAGTGCTAAGTGTAAAACAGCATTAGTAATTCCACTCGGCAAAGACTAATTAGCTTTTAAAAAAATGTTCCCCCCAAACTGATCAATAATGTTTCTGGTATTACAGTAGGAGCGTTTGTCCCACAGATCAGTAAGACCCACCTCACGTTTTAAGGCTTTTATGCCCCGAGACATGCAGAAATCCCAACTGAGGTTTATTGCTTGGTAACCTCTTGGCTTTCAATGTGGCTGGAGTTGGACTAGTGATGTCATCTATACAAAACGCAGCATTTTTGCTGTCAAAAAAGCTTTAAAGGATTATTTAACAAAGCTAAAAGTAAAGAACTAAACTCTAGGAAAGTGGTACAGAAACATGATCAGTGAACTTATATTTAAGAAGAATTAAGCTTTTAAAGTTTTTTTTTTTTTTCCATCTCTAAAAAGCTCTTTAACGGTGGTTCTCCAGGTGGCCTCTGAATTTATTGTGAGATTTCACTTTGATGGCTATGAGTCCTCATGGGGACTATTATGTCAATAATTTCCACAGCAACATTTTATTCCAGGTACAGAAATGACTTAGAAGATAGAGCCAGGGTCTGGAAATTCCAGGATCCTACTTTAAATTGCCCATACCAACTATGATTGAATGAAAAAAGACAGCTTTCACCCATTTTCCCCTTTCCAACCAGATTCACACAGATCTTTTTTTAAGCTTCTTGGGTGCCAAGAGTCCCGAAAAAACTACTCAAAAAAGTTCAGCATTTTGTTTATTCCATCCACTTTCCAAAGACTTAAACAATGTAAAATTAATGGGAATCACAAAGCCAAAACAGGCAATTTTGCAGGAGGAAGCTTGTGGGTCATTTGTTCCCTTGGTACAAACATACTTTTCCCTGCTGTCTACCGGTGGGCCTTGGTTATAAACGCTGGAGATTTGGTTTTTTTTTGGTTTGTTTTTTTGTTTTGTTTTAATGCCTGAGATGATTATTTTTTAGCAACTTTAAAAAAAATAGTCTTTCCCATCAAAAAAGAAAAACCAAAATAAAACAAAAAACAGCAACTACATGATTTCTATTAGCTTAAGGCTGGGATTTTTATTTTATTTTATTTTATTTTTGTCGTGGTTTTCTTTTTTTAAGGTGGGCAATTTTAGAATGATATTAAGATGCTGACTTCTGAGAACATCAAGGAAACACTATTAACATGTCACTCAAAATATGCACTATTAACACAGGAAACTCTACATACATAACAAACTGCAGAGACAACTCAGTTTAGAACGTACAAAGTTCAGCTAAACAAAAGGAATCTGACATGTGGCAGTGTATGTTCTCTGTGTATTCTGTGACTCCAGGAATGAGTGTAGCTGGAGCACAAACACAGTAGCACATAAGCCATATCTATATGTGTATATATGAATATATATTTAAGATGTGGACATGATATATACATACAATCACATACACGCACAATGCGACCACAGCAATCCGATGCTAAAGATAACAGCGACATGTGTACACATTCCCAGAACTTAATGTTTCTTACCAACCTCAGTATCAGCCTTTCTTCTGTGTACAAAAATATATCTGCCAGAAAAGCAAGGTAAAAATCACTTGAAAACAAACCAGAAAAAAAATAAAAAAGCATGTTTTGGAAAAGTGTGGCCAGCTGCTAAATGATTCCTTTGCGATTTCCTAAGTGAATATTTTAAAAAATAGACACCTGAAATAATTTGCACATAGCTATCACCCAGCTCTTATAAAAACTAAAGATGAGCAGGGTTTAGAAGGACGAGGTGGTCGAGTCAAGGGCAGCTCTTACTGCCGAGGTCTCTATAAGTGACTGGGACACAAAATACAGGAAAAGAGAAGGGGACAAACTTGGGGAAAGCTACAATTTTGATTGGAAGGAGAAGTTACTTTGGAAATTTCAAGGATTATTTGAAAGTCTTATCTAAATCAAGTTCCCTTCAGAATTTCTTTTTCTTATAATTGAACAAGTGTTAAACTGTATCAGGCTGTCACAGCTGTCCCAATACATGAACCACACATACAGTAACAGCTTTCGTTACACATTTTTGTGAAGTAGTTTCCAGCACACTGTGATCAGAGCTTGCATATTTTTTTCCTCCTCGCATAGGGAAAATAAACTCAACGTTTTAGATGATCTTTCTCATCATGTATCAGGCCTGTATGGTTTCCGGAAGACAAAGGGGCAATTACGATTTTATACCTCCTGACCTCAATACAACACCTTGCTTTATTTTTGTTTATTAGTCTCAGTGTTTTGGTTTTAAAAAAAAAATGGTTATGTGGGGTCAATAAAGAAGACTTGAAAAACTGCAACTTAATCAAATTATCACCCATAGACCAAATGTTAAAGCAATTTTTTCCACTTTCAAGACATCTTTATGACAATATATCAAATACCCAAATCTTACAGGAGTGTGGAGCCATGCCATATTACTTGGTTGGAGCTGTTAGCAAAATGAACATGGAAAAATCACACAGTTTAGACTTTTAATTAAATTCTTTGTTTAGGATTCAAAAGCACTTGTGCACTCGGCCCTGAGTACCAGAGGCATTTCCAACCGCAGGTGACTATTCCCGAAATGACCACGGTTCACAGCTTCCGTGATTGCTTCAGAAAGAATCTGTATTTGCAAAACACAGAAATTCCAAAATGCCTTTATTTAAACCGGAACAAATAGACTATGCTTCAGAAACACTCTTACAAAGAATAAGAATCTTTCGGCCTAAGTAAAAACAACTGTGTTTATCTGAATAGTTTTTGAATTAAATATCCACATGCTATTGTTTCAGAAACAATAAAAGTAATGATAGTCATCTATTGTTTATTGTCCTCTTCCCAGAATTAGACCGTCATTAGCTGCAAACACCTCATCTTTTCCAAATCAGCATAAGGCATATGTTACCTAAATTTTCCCTCCTGTTGTTCAAGCCCTCTAAATTAGTAGATTCAAAATTAGCCAGTTACAGCAATGCTTTTCACTTTAAATTTTAATAATAAACAGAGACATCTCCTTTCTTTCCCCCACCCTGACCCTCCCTCTTTTCTGAAAACTGAAGGCTGCTGCTGAAAGGATTGAAAATCTGGAAAGAGTTTGGGGTGGACTGGCCAACCCCCTTTCATTTCCTTCAGATGTTTACAATCTAGCACCTTCCTGAAGACAAAGATGGGGAAAAAACCTATTTTTCCCTTTGACTGAAGGGTGAGACAGGAGGGTATTAAAAGCTGATCAATGTAATTTTTTCGCAGAAGTATTTGCACATCTGTGAAAAAATGCAATTTATTTTTTAAAAAACTTTTTATATGACATTCATGATTATAGCCTGATCTGGAGAATTACTCAAATATAAAATTAAATGTTCAAAAACTTGCTGCGCTGTGGATGGCTGAGCGTATCCCAGCTGTGCATTACACTTATAACATTCTATTAGAAGTATCAAAATGAGCCTTTCTAGATCTCACTGACTCTCTGAAAAGGGGAAGTAGTGTTTTCCAAGAAAGTGTGATGCTCGACTTCTTTCTGTTTGTTTCATTTTTCCGTGGATAAGCCTCCAGGGGTCTAAAGGTGCTCCCACCAAACTGTTCAAAAACAGTAACAAAAAAGGTGACGTGAGAAGGGATCCCAAATAATAAAAACGGTGTGCAAAGTAGATTGTGTTTTATTATCACAGGGTTTGGGAAAATCTGTGACTTAAAAGAAGGTTACAAACCTTAAAAGTAAATTCTGCTGTTGCAGTGAAATTGCTGGAGACACAGTATGAGCCATCTGTAATTTCCCTTCACTGGCCTGTTAAACACTGCAAGTCACTTTCACTCCCAGACCCTGATGCATCCACCCCCATCAAAAAACAGTAAGTGCCCCACTGACTGAAGGAAATTTGCCCTCCAAATGTACAGTTTATAAAAACAAACTTTCCCTGACCAAATGTTAGAGCAAAGTTTTCCTTTCCATCCATCTGCCTGTATACTGTCACCTCTGAATACGTCTGCCTATAGGGAGGAATTCAATGTAATATTCATCAAATTCAAATTCATCCTGAACCTTACACAATCCATTCAAGGTAACAAATCGTCAATGACTTTTAAAATAATTGGAGCCCAGAAAATAAAAGACTATAAGATCTGTTTGAAGTTACAGATTGAAACCCACCCCTCAAATTTTGTTACTCTACATATATCCTTTTTTTTTTAATAAAATGCATTTCTAAAGCATTTATTATAAATTAAACATTTAAAAATAAACCAGAATTCGTTTATGGATTAATATTGTCAAATTCTTAAGGAAGAAGAAAAACACAATTCTTATTATTTGAGGGCGCCAATTAATAGATGACCTCCAAAAAGCTTCTATTTGAAAGAAAGGGATCCGCGGTTACCATTTGTAAAAACGGGAGCAAAATGAGGGCGAAGATATTGTTTCTGCTGCCTAAGACAGACGGACTTCAATAACACTTAACAGAATGATACACATAATAATCTCCGAAAGCACTTCTTATGCCTCATCCATCATGCCGAGGAGAAAATGAAGCCTTCGACAGCATTAGGAATTATTCTAGATCTTGTCAGTAATTCGCAGCTCCTCTGTAGTATCACAACACAAATGTGCATGTGAGCGACACTGACCATTAATCTAGAGAGTTTTTTCGCCTCACCATGGCGTGCGGAGAATGTATCAATTGTTTCATGGAGAAATGGGACATGCAAAGCCACACTAAATGAAACAAGAAAATTCAGGGAGATGTATGGGGAGATAAGCAGTGTATTAAGAAATCAAAATGTTTTCTATCATTGTGAAAGAAATGAACACAGTGTCCTTAGAACCTGGAATAGGTGAATTGGAAACTACCAATGTCCTAGCTGAAGGACCAGTCTGTCACTGATTAAAAGTTCCTATGAAGTTGCAACATACTGTCCACATCCTTAAGTAATAAGCCCTTAGGTGATGAGAAAATGATGGGTTTCCCCTCCTCTCCAGAAGAGACATGCAAAAGATCCACCTTCTGCCTTCTGCCTTCAGTCAAAAATCCAAATGGTCACCTGTGTTGCTTGTTTCACTCACTGTAAAGTTCTCCTAGTTCTCATTTCAAAAAAAATGGAGTTGGGGGATGCTAAAGATTAATAAGATTGGGGGATACTAAGGATTAATAAATGCTAAGAATTATAAAATAAATTAATAAGATCTCAGCTTATTCACAGAGATCTCCAGCTTCGACAGTGTATCGGCAGCAAAACAAATTTCAACTCCCCAGCCCTTGAGATAAAACAAACGAGAGACTTTGGCAGCATCTTCCTCAGAATGAACTATAGTCTTAATCGCAGGGTGACCATTCTAAAATGGCCTGTGCGCCAAAGAAAAAGGTTTATAAATATTTGCAAAACAAACTCTTAAAACATTCCTCTGCGTCTACTCCAAATCAATTTCTATACCTGTTCTATAAAGATGAAAGCTAACTGGATGTCTGGTTTATGATAGATTAAAATGCTTTAACTTCCAAAACGATGTACTCCACACAAATGTGTTTCTATGAAGTTCTGTGAACTACATCACAGCAACAACAACAAAAAAAGCAGGCTCTTGTCAGATGGAATGAAGTGAACGCTTCTTTACAGTAGATGAATTGGATGGAGGCCAGGAAGAAAGAAAAAAAAATGCACAGGTGAGAAGATGTAAACGCAAAATAATAAATAATAAGCTTCAAGTTTTCTAAAGTAACACACATGCTTTCCTTTGTTAGTGAAGTATGCTGGGTAACTTACAACAGGCCAGAAAACGACTTAGAAATAATTCGTGTTCAGCGTACACAGAGTTCTATCTCATATTCAACTCTCAAAGTAGGACAGATTTAAAAAAAAAAAAAAAAAAAACGTTGACGCCTCTTTGGAACAACAAGCAAATTTCAAGAGAAGATATAAGTGCTAAGTACGCGACTTCGGTTGGGCTATTTGACCCACCTCCAGCTGGGAGGAACAAATTATTATTCACAAGTAACACACACAACAGCCAGATAAACACAGCTCCCAGGAAGTGGATGCTGCTAAGGCTCCTCCCTTCCATCTGCATCAGCCCACCTCAGTCTTCCTCGCCCCACCACAAGCTATAAAGCTCAAATGTCATCAGGAGCATCACCGAGGCCTGGCAATGGACAGGTATTTATACTGAATAATGCTCACGTCAGGAATGAGTAAAACCTGGTTTAAAATGGAGGTTTTCACAAAATAATGAAGAGGAAATGCCTTGCTAGCAGCGGTCACAGCATAAATTGTGCTCGTTCATTCATTATCATTTTTCCCTCCCTTTCCCCCGACGGAAACATAATTTTTATTTTTCAAATCTACATGCTTGCGAGAGAATATGGCTTTTGCCATAGTTGTTGCTCTCTCAAAGCCCTAGATGAAAGACACAGATGATTTGTAAAGGTAAAAAAAAAAAAAAATATTTATAATCATAAAGATGGGAGTGGGAACACATTTCTTCTAGATTTCAATTCGAGGAGAAAAGGTAAACAGGATTTCCCAAACAAAATTACCTGGAGCTTTAACTTTAACTTTCTCTAATTGAACTACAGAGAAAATATCAGCTAAAAATGTCACCTGTTCCACAGTAAATACACTGCTTATAGCACAGAAGCTGGAGGATGGAAAAGAAAAATGTTTACATTTCAATTGTTCAGATGCCATTCTGAAAAGGATCACAAAAGTATACTCAAGAAGATACTTCCATGGGGGGCTTTCTGGGTGGATGTCTGGGCTGGAGGCTGTGATATGGGGGCTAATTGTAAGCAGAAACAATTCAGGGAGGCTGGGGCACACCTTGGAGGTTTAGTTGAGGTGCAGACAGATTTCAGGCTGAAAAACAAAACCGGGAAGGATCCCGTTCCCCCAACCACCACCCCAAAAAAATCCTGTAAGCCTCTGCTGTCTGGCAGCAAGCCCGCATACTCTCCAGTGCTGAGATAAAGACCCAATCTGCTCATCAAACACCTCCGGGCTCCACCATCTAATAGAAACAAATTGGCAATGACTGCCCAAGCTAGTAACACAGGCCCACTGATTTGTAGATTGATACGGATGCCTAATGATCCCCTTGGGCAGATCAATAGTAACAATCCTCATCCCTGCCTTTCTTCTTTATTGGCATAGAAGACTAAGGCAAGGAGAAAGCGGGTCTCAGAAGAGGCCACAGTGCTACCTGGGGACAGATCGAGAATAAGGATACTGGTGTGGCTATGCAGGAAGGAAGCCGCGCCAGACCCGCACTCCAGAACTTTCCATCGTCTCAATTCATTCCATGTTTTTGGCAGGCAAAGGGTGTAAGAATGGGACACGATATGCTTTTCTATTAATAGTATCCGTGCACAGCGTTCAGTGAGACCCAGCCTAGAGTCAGCACAGCTGCCTTCATCTGGGAAGAGGAAGAGAAAGATGCAAGCGCCAGTGCATCTCCCAGAAGATGAACTTGGTGGACAGAAAATGCCAACCATGTGACGACAGGGAACGAAAAAAGGCCAACGAACATCGGGGGTTGCATCTTAGGAAAACTTAGGGCGGTAGAACAAATCTGAAGTACCTATGATCAAAGACAGGCAATAATGATTGGCGTTGTTTTAAACAGCATAAAAAGGAGGCAGGTGGATTTATGCGCTGTTGCCTGAATATGCTTAAAACACCCACTGCCTCCCGGACCCCAGTGGAAGGGTTAATTCTCACACACAGGAGCTATTCTCTGTGCCGCCCTCGCCCTTTGCCTGAGTGCAGGTTTTCCTGAAGTTGACAGCACTCATGCGTCTACTGACTCTTCTCCTCTCTGTAGGCCAATCCCATCCCCGCCCCCAGAGCCACAGCTTATTTTCCATTTGTATATTATTCTTGTGAATAAAATTATCCAATTAGGAAATCCATTTAAAGTCCTTAACAATAACAGGGAAAAACTAATGGAGTTGCTTTGGATTTTCTTTTTCAATAAATTAATGTTAGTGATGTTCTGTGGATTCTTAAGTGCTCATTTATATCATCAGGGTTATTGCACACATAACAATTAGTCCTAAATTTCTATACTGATTTGTCTATACTCTAGGAAGTCCATCCTCCCAAAGAAGCAGTACACAAGACTCATATCAGAAGACAACTTACTGGCAGACAGCACGAATCTGACTTCTAAAAGAAATAAATCTACGACATCTAAAAACCTTTGTACTTTGTTATTTTTTTCTTCTTGTAACTCTGAGACTGTAAAAATCCCCCCAAAAAACCTCTCCCTTCTTCCCCTTTTACAATGACTCTGTGCACATTTGCAGGTGTTGCATACAAAATAGCCAAAAGCGGGGGGCGGTGAGTGTTCCATTTTTACTCCAGCATTCAGACCTGCAACTAGCCGCCTGAGAATTTGCTTTGTTCAGCAATCAGTCTGGTTTGGTTTTGTTATTAAAGGGAGATAACACTGAATGCCAGAGATGAAATTGCGTTTTCTTTATTGTCAACGGTTGAAACCTTTGCCACCCAACTGATCCAGTGAAAGATTCTGTTTTTTAATTTTTTTGTCATAATAAAAATGTTTTTAATCTGGTCCCCTCTTTTTTGCTCTTGCATACTCAAACACAGAACTGAAGCTACAATGAAAAGCCGTGGTATCCCAGCCCACTGTGTAATATCACAAATTAGTCATCTTCTCTTTCCTGTACGTTACATCGTCTTATTTAAATAAAAGCAAACGTGGAGCCGTGTTAAATTTTGACAGTAAAGGGTTCGCACTGATGGACCAAATAATCACGTGCACTAGAGCTCTGGCACTGACCACTTAAAATTCAAATTTCACACTAACGATAAGTGTAATCATCGCAATCAGCATCACCACCACCACCACCATCACCATCATCACAATAAAGAGATGCATTCTGTGAGCTGGTGACATCAATCAACTGTGTGGTGCAGATCAGAAGCGGCGCTCCCCTCTCCCTCTCTCTCACTCCGTCTGTCTTGCTGGCTTCCCCCTACCCCACCTCCCGCTCCCCCACCCACCTCACCCCAGCTCAGAGAAGTGATCACATTTAATTCATTGCATCATTATGTCATCTCCATACTAATCTCTGCCCTCACACCTCTGCCACTTTGACATGCAAATGAGCTAGAAAAAAGCCACACATTAATATAAAAAAGTCACAGCAATCATGTCATGATTTCCTGCCTCCCAGCCCCACAACACTCCCTCCAATCCCCACCTCCCTGTCTTAGCTTCTGATCTTCAACAGATTGCTGTTGTTTCTTGTGATCACCAGCACAGCGTGCTGGAAAGAGAGCTGGGGGGAGAGGTGGGGAGAAAGATACACACATACACGTGTCAGCAACGCGGCCCAGGCAGTCCTATTTGCATATTCACATGAGTTCCGTTCTCAGATTGCTTAAGCAGGGAAGAAGTTAGGTAGCTCCCCCACCCTCCTACCCTCCCCGATCCATAAAGAAACAGCTACTGAGAAGGAAGGAGAGGGAGAGAGAGGGGGAGAGAGGACATCTGAATGTAAAGGAAAAGAGAGTATGAAAAGGGAGGGGGCATGGAGAGAGAGACACACACGCAGAAAGAGACAGAAGGAAGAAAAGAAAAGAGAAGAAAAGCTGTCCACATCTACCTTACCTCAGCTAGCTTGCTTTCTGTTGCTCTTAAAAGGAATTCCCTGTGGTTCCTTTAGAATTTTTGAGAACCATCCTTCAGGGTTTTTAGTTCTCTCTCTCTCTCTCTCTCTCCCCCCTTCTCTCACTCTCTCTCTTCCTCCTCCTCTTTCTGTGTTGTGACTGGGTTTATAAAAAATAAAAAAATAAAAAAGACAACTCCATGTTAAGCTAGCAGTCAAGGAAGCATCATGAAGTCCAGGGCTACAGGGGGAGGGAAGAAAGGAGGAGGGTCACAGCTTAATGCTTTACAAAGAAGAACCTGGAGTCTCTATTTTAAAACATCCCCCTCACATACAATGACGGACAAAGACAAAAAAATATATGTACTTATATGTATACACAGAGACATATGTATGTTTTCACCAGTAACCCAGATGTCAAAAATGTGAAGATTGCGGTGCGAGCAAATGCAGAAAAATTATGAGTCATTCTGAAAACCCCATTGCGGATCCACTTTGCGGCTCCCTGATTGCAGAGGGGGCCAGGCAGCTAGCTAGGGGCTTTATTTGCTGAATCACATTTGTGGCAATACCTGGGTAATAAGGGACTGACTTGAGATGGGGTTTCAGCTACTGCAATGCATTTCCCAGCTTTGATCAGTTTTCACCAGTACTTTCGTGGTAATGAAAATGTGTGAACATGTCCACGAATTTTCTGGCTTTCTTTTTCTTGTGACAATTTAAAAAAAAGAAGAAGAAAGAAAAAGAAAAATTGCAATTAAATAGATACATGTAAGCAATGTCACAAATAATAGCTCTCTCTATTTCTTATGAAGTGCACTTGGTATGGATTTAAAACAGACTGATTGGTGCAAAATGCACCTTATTTTCTAGTGGCCTACTGTATAATATTATCCTAATTGACTTTATTAGCTCTGGTGAAATGTTACTGTCCCTCCAAGGAACCTGCCTTGGAAGACAAGCAAGATGCTGCAGCCCTGATGAACAGCAGCTGATTCGAAGAAATTAAGTGATGGTCCGTTAAGTGAAAGGAATAAAAACATTTTCCAACTACAATGAATGGAATGGAGTTTAATTCCATTTCTCAACCTGTTCATTTCAACTAGCAAAGACACAAAGACATCTGATGTCCTAAGAAACTTTAATAGGAATATAATTCTAAAACCTGGCCGGAGGGATACATTTACAAATTGGTTTTGAATTCTAAACTTGAATGATAGGAAGCATGTTTTACTGTAAAAGAGGGAAGAAAAACATTTGTCTGGTAAAGTTATATGCTCCTTAAAATTTATGTAAGTGGACATTAAATAACTAGTATGGGCATTCTAAAAAGCACAGTAATTAGAAGAGCAATGTGAAAATAGGAATGACAGCATCCATATGTACCCAGCACAAAGATCTAAACGCGGGTCATTATTTAAATCACAGCACATATCATAGAGAGTACACCATCATATAGCTACAACTGACCTTCCAGGGGAAAGAAGGAAGGAAGTGAGGGAGGGAGGGAGGGAGGGAGAGAGGGAGGAAGGGGTTAAAAAGATGTTCGTCTTTACACTAATAAAGAACTTGGGGGTCAGTTGCTGAGGGTGAGTTGAGGAAATGCCAGAATAAAAATTGTTTCTTTATTTGAAACAGAACTCTTGGCAGACACACATTAGAAAAATTAATTTCTCTGTGTCTCTCAGAGAAACTATGAGAAGAGAGATGTTTTGTATTCAAGACCTGAATTCCAAGAGGAGGGAAAAAGGTAATTTTAAGAATCTGACCCTAAGTGCATGAGTTATAGCACGGTACCCAAAATTGATGAAAAGTATGTATGATAAGACTCATCAATGAGTCCCTGAAATAAAGAGAAAGAGAAAATAACCAAAACATTAGACCCAGGAACATTATATTTCAATATTATCATATGAATTAAATGTAATCCTTGAAGCGACTAGTCCCTGGGGTCACATATTAGGCCTTTCCCCACTACCCCACCCCCGCCTTTTTTTTTTTTTTTTAATAGAGGTCATCCAGGCTGAAAAGAAAAACCCAAATGAAAAGCATCTTCAGTGTGCTTATAACATGAGCTGCAAGGGGTCAGCCAGCGTCTTGTATGGCCTCATAAAAAATACATAACCAGACAGCCTAATAGTATTTCTTTGCATTCATTTTTGGATGGAGAATGGGGATTGGGGGCTGGGGAGGAGAAAGAGTTGATGTTGGTCACTATGATGGGAAAGGAAAAAAAAACAAAGACAGCAGAAAAAAAAATGTGTTTAAAAATAGGAGAGTTAGATCATCCTTTTCTTTTGTGAAAACATATTAAGCACAATTCTAAACTGCAATTGATTTATACTATTCTATTGATTTACACAATTCGAAAATGTGATCGATCTCAATTTTTTAAGACAGGAAGAGGTGTATCTATGGGTATCTCTCTGCCCTCCTATTTCCCTTGGCTAATCAAGTGAGCTGGAAGCTTCGCCATGCCGGGCCTCTCCCAGTTCATGTTTCTAGGACTGTAAACACTCACTTAAATACAGACATATAAATGACAATTATTTTCGATGATTTCTAAAACTGAAAAAAAAAAGAAGGAAAAATATTGCTAGGGTTTCTGATTCCACTCAACACAGAGGACGTGGAGAGACATATCACAGGGGGAGAAGACAGAGCAGCTAGAGAAAGAGAGAATGGGGAGAGAGGAAGAGAGGAGAGATAGAATAACACAACTGGACAACAAATAAAAATAAATAGCTCTAAATGCTGGGGAGATGCGAGAAGCACTAAATATATTCCTTCCCCTCCCCCTCACTTCTTTGCTCCCAAATATAGCCCAGAGATGAGTGACCCTGCTGGGAAAGATGGAGGCAGAGAGGTGACCCCGCGCTAACCAGCCTGTTAGAACTAATAAGGTGTTCTCCTAAGCCACTCCACTGACATTAGGGCAGTGCGGAGATCACTCTCTTTGTTACTGCCTACCCTCAGCTTGAAATTTACTACCCCGTTGCATTATTAAAGAGACAGCTCACATTCTCCAGATTTGGTGATGATAAATAACTCCGCATTATTTTTATTTAAATGTTATGTTTGTACTCTAGTTCAGATATTAAAAACCTACAATTTTACAACACAGCCACGTGAATAATCTGTCGTGGGTGACTCCCACTGAGATAGAAGAAAGGCAAGAAAAGAAGCCTCATTTTACCTTCCTCTATTCTCTTTTCTCTCCCCACCCTCCTCACTCCATTTGTGGGTCAAAGAACAGGAAATATTCTTCAGAGGTGCTCAATATGGGTACTAAGTTCGGCATGGCACTGTGTTATTCCAGGATGGGCATCATCTGTACCTTTTTCATGAATAAGACTCTATAACCCAGTTTCCCACTTAAAACTTTATGACTCTTGGCCAGGTGCAGTGGCTTACACCTGTAATCCCAGCACTTTGGGAGGCCACGGCAGACAGATCACGAGGTCAGGAATGCAAGACCAGCCTGGCCAACATGGCAAAACCCCTATTTCTACTAAAAATACAAAAATGAGCCAGGTGTGGTGGTGCGCACCTGTAGTCCTTGTCACTCAGAAGACTGAGGCACGAGAATCACTTGAACCCAGGAGTGGAGCTGCAGTGAGCTGAGATGGCACCACTGCACGCCAGCCTGGGCAACAGAGCAAGACACCGTCTCAAAAAAAAAATAAGAGAGAGAACTTTAAAGGGTCTTGATCATGCAAAGGGCATAAACTTTTAAGGGTTTCACATAATATTTTTTAAGGATGTGCTTTAATCTTCCCATGATAATTTAGTTTGCTTGAGGAGCTTGATGTTAGCAGGTCCTAAAGGGATGGAAGACAGGAGATACCCTCAGGCACCCAGTCCCTGAAAATGTAGCTCTGAGATGCTTGCCTCATGACATAGCCCAAGAGCACACGTGTGTAATTAAGATTTGAGGCAAAAGTCTTACAATAAATGGCTTCAATCAATATCGAAATCAATAAATACAGGCTGAATGAGCAGTCAACAATCAATCAATTGAAGACGTCCAAGGATCCTTTCGTTATAGTCACAGAAAGCAATCATGACCAAAGCAACTTTAGAAATGGACACATGTCTTGAATGAATTCTACCAGACTGACCTACAGAGATCACGTCCTATCAAAGACTCTATTTAATCCTGACTAAATGTGCAGTAATGGTTTAAACAAATTAGTCCACAGTGTTTTAGAGAAATTGCGTCTATGCTGAATATCCACTTAGGGCGCCCTCCAAGTTCTTTCGTTATTTTGTAAACTCATCCTGGCAATGACTTGCCTCCAATAAATGGTTAACTAGCTCAGGTCCAATACCCTTTGTTACCAAGGGATTTCCATGAAGTAGGTATTTGCTGTGATTGGGCTTAAACATAAATAATTACCATTAGAATATCAGTTTATCATAAAGGAAGGCACATTAAGAATCAACATCTTCAAGAGACACCAGGGAAATAAATGGACAGGTTTCCCTCTGCTGAATAACAGCTTTCAAACACAATATGTGTTGTTGAGTGAATTAATTTATGAGTTACCAGTTAAAAAGCAGAACCAGGACTACTGTGCTTGCTTTGTGCTGGGCATAGTACCATAATCACACATAGGCAGAGGCCAAGATGCAAGATGGAATATATTGTCAAGATATTCAAATGGTGCTCCTAGGAAGGTCCTGAGCTGTGTGGCCTGGCTCGGCCATTAAGCTTTGATGTGAACTTCTGAATGTCATTTAACATCTCTTGGCTCTATTTCCTTTGGACATAAAATGAATAAAATGGGCCGGGCGCGGGGGCTCACACCTGTAATCCCAGCACTTTGGGAGGCTGAAACAGGCAGATCACGAGGTCAAGAGATCGAGACCATCCTGGGCAATATGGTGAAACCCCATCACTACTAAAAAATACAAAAAAATTAGCTGGGCGTGGTGGTGTGTGCCGTAGTCCCAGCTACTCGGGAGGCTGAGGCAGGAGAATTGCTTGAACCCGGGAGGTGGAGATTGCAGTGAGCTGAGATTGTGCCACTGCACTCCAGCCTGGCACCTGGCGACAGAGCAAGACTCTGTCTCAGAAAAAAAAAAAAAAAAAAAAGAATAAAATGTGGAACTCTTGTCAATAACATGGTTCCACTTCTTTGTAAGATAAATAAATGAAATAATAATTGAAATACCCTTTCCTTTTAAAATCAAAGAATTCAAGAGCCTCCCAGCCTATGTGGAATGAGCATAAGGTCAGTGGTGATGAGAGGTGTGTGTCCTGGACCCTCCATCAGCCCCATGGGTCTTCAACAATTAACTGGTCATCAGTTATCTTATTCCATGTCATATGGAGTACAGTACATAATCATTATTAACCTTTGGTTAATACCAGAAGCTGAAAAATAAAGTAGGGAGCATATTGAAATGAATGGCCAGGCGGAGTGGCTCAGGGAGGTCAAGATGGGAGGATGGCATGAGCCTAGGAGTTTGAGACCAGCCTGGACAAATAGCAAGTCTTTGTCTCTACAAAATAAAAATAAAAATAGCCAGGCATAGTAGCACTTGTGCCTGCAGTCCTAGCTACTCAGGAGGCTCAGGTGCGAGGATCATTTGAGCCCAGGAATTCGAGGCTGCAGTGAGCAATGATCATGCCACTGAACTCCAGCCTGAACAACAGAGCAAGACCTTGCCTATAAAAAAAAAGAAACAAAGAAATGAAGCTTCATGGGCAGAGTAAAATAGTAAGAATTTTGCCAAATTGCTTCCAGATGTACATAGGAGACATCTATCTGATCAAAATTCTTATGTATGAACATACCATTCTATTACTTGAAAAACATTAAAACGAACTATATGTTTGTATACATACATACATACACATATACAACCCAAAAAAATGTATTTAATTTGGCTTTCACTAGGACTTTTCATCAACATGATTTCTTTAGAGAAAGGAAACCCCATACTGCCCTGATTACATTATTTAAGGCACAAATACAAAAAAAAAAATTATACAAGAATATCTGAGAATTTCAGATATCACATCATGTAAGCAATTTTTGCCTTTTTATACTAATCCACATTTCAATTCCAAAATGACATACGAAAATAATGTCACATTCTCTTTTTTTTTTTTTTAACAATTCACACTTTTTCCCTTTATAATGTCTTTTAGGTAAATTTTTAAAGTACTTTTTACTCATTAACTTTAAAAAGGCAGTATCTGTTTACAAATGCTGTCATTAATGACTATGCTAAAATCAAATTATAGTTCAATTCTTAATAATGTACTAATCCAAGATAAAATACTTTTCACTTAAAATTACCTTTTCATACCATGCAAAAATGATGAACTGATTTTTAAAATTCCTAAGAGGGTTGACAAGATTATAAATTACTATGAAAATGGTCTCTGGGTCAAAAAAGGTTGGGAAATGCTGATCTCTGAGGTCTACTTTAGCTCTAAAATGCTATATTTTAAATGAGACACCTCTGACTTTTCTAAATTAGTGCAAAGTAAACTTGCAGAGACTGCTAAATCCCCCATCTCTCACACTAGATACTTCCAATCCACTTGAATATAGCATACCAAGCCTAAAAATTTCAACAGATGAAAATCTGGAAATGGGAAAAATAGATACATGCATTTAAAATGTGAATGTATCCACTTTGTCTTATACTTCCACGTGACCTGTTTGCTGGGTTAGTCATTTACTTTATCCAACATGCCATTTGAGCTTAAAACTTTGGAAGACTGTAGCCTACACACACAGTCATACACTGGTAACCAACTAGATTTAAAACATGCCTCAATTTCTAACCAAAGTTTTCAGTAACATCATTCAAGTCACCAAGAATATACTTTTTTTTTTTTTTTTTTTTTTTTTGAGACGGAGTCTTGCTCTGTCATGCAGGCTGGAGTGCAGTGGCTCGATCTCAGCTCATGCAACCTCCGCCTCCCAGGTTCAAGCAATTCCCCTGTGTCAGCCTCCCGAGTAGCTGGGATTACAGGTGTACGCCACCATGCCCCACTAATTTTTTGTATCTTAGTAGAGACAGTGTTTCACCATGTTGCCCAGGCTGGTCTTGAGCTCCTGAGCTCAGGCAATCTACCCACCTCGGAGTCCCAAAGTGCTGGGATTACAGGCATGAGCTGCTTCGCCTGGCCTCAAGTCACCAAGAATATACTTTTAAAGAATCGAGCCAGTGACAGAAGCAAGAAAAGAAACAAGATCTCAAGACATCCACATCTCTGGACTTAAGGATCAGAGGAGAAGGGATAAGATTGCTGCCTTACTAACAGGGGTCACTTAGTTCTTTGTGGGATAGTTTGATTTTAAATTAATATCTATCCAGGATGTAGGTTCCAAAAAAGTGGATTATAATTGTCCCTGGACTTTAGACAGGTGGCCACATTTTTCTGTAAAGAGTCAGATAGTAAATGTTTTAGAGTTTGCAAGTCATACAGTCTTCATCACAACTATTCAACGATTTTCATAATGAAACAGTAGCCACAGAATATATATAATCCACTGAGCATGGCTGTGTTCTAATAAAACTTTCTTTACAAAACCAGGTGGCAGGCAGGACTACGCCTGCAGTTTGCTGATCCAAATCTATAACTTTATAAATAATGCAATTGAAAGAGGAATAATGGGGGGAGATGTCCAATAGAAATGAAAGAATTAAGGCCAGGCACGGTGGCTCATGCCTGTAATCCCAGCACTTTAGAAGGCCAAGGTGGGCAGATCAAGTCAGGAGTTCAAGATCAGCCTGGCCAACATGGTGAAACCCAGACTCTACTAAAAATACAAAAATTAGCCTGGCGTGGTAGCACATGCCTATAGTCCCAGATCTCAGGAGGCTGAGGCAAGAGAATCCCTTGAATCAGGGAGGTGGAGGATGCAGTGAGCTGAGATGAAGCCACTGCACTCCAGCCTGGGTGACAGAGCAAGACTCCATTTAAAAAAAAAAAAAAGAAAGAAAGAAAGAATTAGAGAATCTTAATAATTCCAAACACATCCATTTTAAATTTTCCTTTGACTCAGATTTGTGGCCTGTATGTAGTATGATATCAAAGCATATGCATATCAGTTTCACCCTTTCAAAGTGCAGTAAACTGACAACTAACTCCCTGAAGAGGCAGATCAGGTCATATTAGTCCTGTTTTATAGACATGGGAATTGAGGCTCAGAGACTCTGACTTCTCGAAGACTTCTGAGATCAGAAGTGGCAGAGCTAGCTCTGTCCTACGGTTCACAGGCACTTTCGTTTGCCCCTTCAAATAAAATTACTATTTAAACATACATACATGCAGAATTTGTTTTCAAGACAAATCAATGCCATAGAGTAAACATTTACTAACAGAATTAGGGTATTTGTGAGAAGCTTAGAAAACAACTAAATGAGCAATAAAATTACCTAAGTTATGAAATACCAATTCTGACCAGCCACGGTTGCTCACAACTGTAATCCCAGCACTTTGGGAGGCCAAGGTGGGCGGATCACTTGAGGTCAGGAGTTTGAGACCAGCGTGGCCAACAGGGTAAAATCCCATGTCTACTAAAAATACAAAAGTTAGCCAGGTGTGGTGGCAGGCACCTGTAATCCCAGCTACTTGGGAGGCTGAGGCAGGAGAATCGCTTGAACTCGGAAGGCAGAGGTAGAAGTGAACCAAGATCATGCCATTGCACTCCAGCCTGGGTGACAGAGCAAGACTCCCCCCACCCTCCCCCAAAAAAAGTACCAATTGACATATTTGGTTAGTGTTTCACCACTGAAGTGTCTTTTTCTGAGCTAGATAATTTGCAAAGTTATCTCAGTTTTTAAATGTTTGGGAATCACTACCCTTTGTAACAAAGATGTCTAGATATCTATGGTTCAGATTTTGCTTCTTTTTTTTTTTTAAATCAACTCTATATATGGTCAGAATAGCAGATACATCCATTTTGCAGTGAAACTTCCTTCCATTTAAGTTCTCTTTATCTCTGCCTTTGAATACATTTCTTCAAAAACACCTTCACGTGCTACACTCAAGTTTCACAAACTTGAAAAATCCAAACACAATACCTGTTTACCATGATATTCATGTGGAATTCTTCACACTATAAAAACAAAATTTCTTTTGTGGTGTCATACTTATCAATTGAGAGCCATTTTCACAGAATATGATGTCGCTTCTTAAGTCATGTAACAAATCGAGCTTTTGATTTGACATCATGAAAATGACAGTGTAGTAGATGAATGTGTTCCTCTAATAGTTTGCATCTACTGAGAACAAAGCAAAGGCTGACTTGATACGTAATGACAGGGCCTTGCCAAATGACTTTTGAGGACATTGTAGGTTTCATAGAAGGTAGAATGGAGGAAAATAATGGGAACACTAAAACCTCGCATGGAATGCACTAGTTCAGAGAAGCTGAATTCCGAAGGTACCCTTACCATAGCAGTCCCAATGTAATATTCCATTTTAAATTAATCCTGAGACTCCCATCTTTATCCATAACAATTTACCACAATTCATTTTCAATATATGTGAAAGATAATAGTGAGGAGGTTTTCATTAAAGCACATTTTTTTTATTTTTTCAATACTATATTCTGAGTTGCATTATTAAATTGATCAGCTCAAAATGATGGATCAGTGATTTGCAGTGAATTCAGGGTGTAAAAGGAAAAATAACCACGATAATTAAAATCATTAAAGTGGGAATCCCATCAGGCTCAGAATCCAAAGAATCAACTTACATAAAATATCAGATTAGCAAGTATATTTTTCTACTATTAAATCTACCATCAGTGCTGTATTTCAGCAAAATATCACATAGAACATTAAATTAATGTTGTTAATTTAAACTTTATGGTTTTTATAGTAAATTTATATAGTAATCTGTAAATTTAGTTTAGTTTTATAGGTATATAAAAGCTATATACATAGAAAATTAATGCCTAACTCTATGTTTGTATAAATTTAAATAATATGCCATGTGAAATGGCTAAAAATAATTTCCATTAATACCAGGAGTCCAAGAAAATGTCTTTCTTGAGAATTTTTCTATTTTAGAAAGACCACCTTAACAAAAATCAAATTTGGTTCTTTAAGAGAAGAACTGGGAATGTTCAGCCCCTTCCAACCTGAACATCTGGTTGGAGAACACATTCTCCAATGATTTGACATCATTCTCCAATGTGTTCTCCAACCAGAGCTGGAACGGAAGTGGAGACAGCCAGAACTCGTGGAGGCTGCTTAACTGAAGGTTATCCTCAGCGTGACGTGAGCTGTCCTGGTACAGGTCTGAGCAACCCCAAACCCTTCCCCTTGTATCCCTCTGCCCCCAAGGATCCCATTTGCCTACTTCAGATTTGAAAAATTATCTAATTGTGATGGTTAACATTAAATGTGTCAACTTGATTGGACTGAAAGATGCAAAGTATTGTCTCTGGGTGTAACTGGGTGTCTCTGGGTGCTGCCAGAAGAGATTAACGTTACAGTCGGTGAACTGGGGGAGGAAGACCCACCCTCCTGAAGACCTGCCCACAGTGTGGGTGGGCACCATCCAATCAGCAGCCAGTGCAGCTAGAAAAAGCAAGCAGAGGCCAGGCAGGGTTGCTCACGTCTGTAATCCTAGCACTTTGGGAGGCTGAGGCGGGTGGATTTCCTAAGCTCAGGAGTTCAAGACCTGCCTAGGCAATACAATGAAACCCCATCTCTACTAAAATACAAAAGAAATTAGCTGGTCGTGGTGGCATACGCCTGTAGTCCCAGCTACTCCAGAGGCTGAGGCAGGAGAATTGCTTGATCCCGGGAGGCGGAGGTTGCAGTGAGCCGAGATCGCACCACTGCACTCCAGCCTGAGCAACAGAGCAAGACTCTTTAAAATAAATAAATAAATAAAAAACCAGACTCCAATTTCTTTGGCTTTTGGACTCTTAGACTTACATCAGTGGTTTGCCAGGGGCTCTTGGGCCTTTGGCCATAGGCTGCAGGCTGTACTCTTGGCTTTCCCACTTTTGACGTTTGGGGACTTGGGCTGAGCCACTACTGGCTTCCTTGTTTCTTAACTTGCAGTTGGCCTATCGTAGGACTTCACATTGTGATCATGAGTGGGTTCTCCTTAATCAACTCCCTTTCACATATATATATATATCCTATTAGTTCTGTGCCTCTAGAGAACCCTGACTGATACGCTAATAACAACTTAGATACCATTGTAAGAGGTTTTCTTACTGTGACCATCTTTTGCAAGTATCTTGAAACACACTCCTTTGCCTCCAAATTTATTTATATCTCTTGTAATAAGATTTCCAGAAAAATAAGGTGAAATTAGAAATTGCTCTGTCCCTTAAACTCAGTTCAATGCAATTTAATATATACCGGTACTGACTATGTAAAAGATATTTACTAAGCATTAAGGAGAGAGAGGTGAATTAAGTAATAGTCTCTGCAGCAAAATGCAGAAACTGTTTCACAGAGATCACATTTCAGCCTCCATCCAGTGACTGTTAGGATATTTCAAGTTACCCAGGGGAAAAAAAGTAGTTTTTGAATTTGGTGGTATGAGTAGTCACCCATGAGGCTAAGGGTCCGGGGCACACTCCTCTCATCATCAATGACCTCACACTCATTCCACATAGACATTTTACAGTCAAGGAAAAGCTACCTGAAACCTGATTAAAAAAGGCAGGATGTTTGCAGAGAACAAACGAACGAACATCATGCTTACTGAGCAGGGTAACAGTTGAAAACACTGGGCCTGAGTTCTGAATTTCATAAAGCTGCAGGATCCAAATGCTTCTCACTAGCAACCAACCAAAGACATATGGGATGAGTCATGGGTATATACCACTCATCCAAGGTTGGGAATTTCTTGTGATTGACTGACACTCCATCCTGCCTTGCTAAAAGTATTTCTATTAGGCCAGGCATGGTAGACAGTGTAGACAAATACTATGGGTAGTGGTGGTTGGTTTTGAGGCAGGCTCTTGCTCTGTTGCCCAGACTCCAGTGCAGTGGTGTGATCATGGCTCACTGCGGCCTCAGTTCGCCAGGCTCATGTGATCCTCCCACCTCAGCCTCTTAAGTAGCTGGGACTACAGGCACATGGCACCACACCCATCCAACTGCATTTTTTTGTGGAGATGAGATCTTACTAGATTGCTAAGTCTGGTCTTGAACTCCTAAGCTGAAGCAATCCTCCCACTTCAGCCTCCCAAAGTGTTAGGATTATAGGCATGAGCCACAGCACCCAGCAGCTTTTTTAAAAAAATAAAATCTTAATGGTAACATTGGGTGTTTATGATCATTTAACTGTTCTACACAAGTTGCATGTATTATCTCACTTAATCTTTACAGCAAAGTTGAGGTAAGTTTAATTATCTCCACTTAAAAATGCACAAATTGATCACCACATCCACAGCAGCATCTACTGTTTTTTGATTTTTTGGCTATGGCCATTCTTGCAGGAGTAAGATGGAATAGCATTGCAGTTTTGATTTGCATTTCCCTGATCATTGTGATGTTGAGCATTTTTTCCTATGTTTGTTGGTCACTGTATATCTTCTTTTGGGAATTGTCTATTCATGTCCTTAGCCCACTTTCAGATGGGATTTTTTCTTACTGATTTGAGTTCGTCGTAGATTCTGGATATGAGTTCTTTGTCAGATGTATAGATTGTGAAGATTTTCTCCCACTCTGTGGGTTGTCTGTTTACTCTGCTGACTGTTCCTTTTGTGATGTAAAACCTCTTTAGTTTAATTAAGTCCCAACTATTTGTCTTTGTTTATACTGCATTTGCTTGTGGGTTCTTGGTCATGAAATCTTTGCCTAAGCCATTGTCTAAAAGGATTTTTCCAATGTTATCTTCTAGAAGTTTTAACAGTTTCAGGTTATACTTATATTTAAGTCCTTAATCCAACTTGAGTTGATTACTGCTGGTGGGAAAGTAAATTAGTACAGTCACTATGGAAAACAGTGTGGAGGTTCCTTACAGAGCTAAAAGTAGAACTACCATTTGATCTAGCAATCCCACAACTGGGTATCTATCCAGAGGAAAAGGAGTCATTATACGAGAAAGATACACATAGACGTTTATAGCAGCACAATTTGCAATTGCAAAATCATAGAACCAACCCAAATGCCCGTCAATCAACAAGTGGATAAAGAAGCTGTGGCATGCATATGTGTGTGTGTGTGTGTGTGTGTGTGTGTGTACACACACAATGGAGTACTACTCAGCCATAAAAAGGAATAAATTAACAGCATTGGCAAGCAACATGGATGAGATTGAAGACTATTATTCTAGGTGATGTAACTCAGGAATGGAAAACCAAACATCATGTGTTCTCACTGATATGTGGGAGCTAAGTTATGAAGACACAAAGGCTTAAGAATGAAACACATCCAAGAAATTAAGTGGTAAGACTACACTGTGACCTTTTAGGCCAAAAATAAATGAATCTTGGCAATTATCAACATGCTTGATATTTCATATGCAATGAAAAACATTTTAAATGCAAGTTCAACCCAAATACCTTCCCTTGCAGCATAAAACAGCCTGTCCTCAATGTTCCCATATCCAGGACACTACCTCATACATTAGCTCAACCTTGTATTGATGGAGATGACAGAGTCATCTTCTTTGACATCTTCAGAATTCTCAAGCAGAGAATGAAGATGGCTTCATATGTTCATTAATTAGAAAGTTGGCAAAAGTCTAAACATATCTCTTTTCTCACCTCAACACAGTCAGGGAAGTTTTTCTGTTTCTTATCTCATGAGAACTCCCTTGGTCTCATTAATTCTTCAGCATTCTACTCTACACGAGGTGTGTACATGTGAGTTTTGAATGGTAAAAAAATACAATAAAATCTTCGTCAATATTACAAGGACAGTAAAGGACATAAATGACACTTTCATGTAAGGCATGAGCCCTTTTTTAAAAATCTCCCCTCACATACTATTACAGTGTCTTTTATACGTACACAATTTCTTGCAAAAACTCATACGCACAAGACAAATACTATAAAACGTAACTTTTTACATGTATGTAGGCAACCCAAAGGTCTATACGTGTAACTCGGAACACTTTAATCCCTTAATCAATTTTCAGGTTTTTTTTTTTTTTTTTTTTTTGAGACAGGGTATCACGCTATTCCCCAGACTGGAGTACAATGGCACAATCTCAGCTCACTGCAACCTCAACCTCCTGGGTTCAAGTGATCCTTCTATCTCGGACTACTGAATAGCTGGGACTGCAGGTGTGTGCCACTGTACTCACTAATTTTTTTTAATTTTCTGTAGAGATGGGGTCTCACTAGGTTGCCCATGCTAGTCTCAAACTCCTGGGCTCAAGCTATCCTCCCACCTCAGCCCCACAAAGTACTCCGATTACAGGGGTGAACCACCATGCCTGGCCTTCAATACTTTAAAATAGATTATTCTCAGAAAAGTTTACTAAAAAAATTTTCTAACGCCTATAATCCCAGCACTTTGGGAGGCCATGGCGGGAGGATCACAATGTCAGGAGTTCAAGATCAGCCTCGCCAACATGGTAAACCCTGTCTCTACTAAAATTACAAAAATTAGCCAGGTGTGGTGGCACACACCTGTAATCCCAGCTACTTAGGAGGGTGAGGCAAGAGAATCATTTGAATCCAGGAGGCAGAGGTTGCAGTGAGCTGAGATCGTACCACTGCACTCCAGCCTGGGCAACAGAGCAAGACTCTGTCTCAAAAAAAAAAAAAAAAAAAATTATCTGATATTTTGGCAGGGCCATATTTAAGCCATTTCAGACAAGTATAAAAACCATGGTTGTGGTTTCAAGACTTCCAGAAAAAGTCATTTATATTAGCCATTCATATGCTAGTGTCATTTTAACAATTATTTCTGATACTTAGCCTAAATCTCTCATATTATAAATCATATAAATGTTCTTTCTTTTTTTAGTGGACAAGAATTAGCATTAAATGGGAGGTAGACTCTTAGTCTTCTAAAAAGCTATATCTAATGAGAAGCTGTTTAGTGCCTATCATTAGCCTAATATTTAAACTGTTTAAAAGAGATGCCATTAGTAGGGCATGGTGGCTAACGTCTGTAATTCCAGAACTTTGGGAGGCCGAGGTGGATGGATCACTTGAGGTCAGGGGTTTGAGACCAGCCTCGCCAACATGGTCTCTACTAAAAATACAAAAATTAGCCAAGAGTGGTGGCAGGCACCTGTAGTCCCAACTACTCTGGATGCTGAGGCAGGAGAATCCCTTGATCCCGGGAGGCAAAGTTTGCAGTGAACTAAGATCATGCCATTACACACCAGCCTGGGCAACAGAACAATTCTCCACCTCAAAAAATAAAATAAAATAAAATAGTTATAAAAGCTATCACAATAATTTCTAACATTCAGATGTGCTGAGTCATAATCACCTATCATAGTTCAAAAATTGACCAAAAATCTCAACAGAGAACTTCTACCAAACACTCTTCAGGAAAGGGACCAAGATATAATAACCCCCATTTAGGAAAGTATCACATATACCTGATGGAGCCTACGTTCATCAAAGTAAGCTCTGTCCCTACTCCAACCCTAGAGTAGATGGCATCACACAGCAGTTTTACCAGAACATTGGCCTCAAGCTGTTACAAACCAAGAAATCACATGTAGATTACTCACCTGAGTGAGTCTCTGCAGCCCCAGGACTGCAGGGAAATATACCGATTCTGGCATGAAGTTAATTCACTACTTCACGGCTCTCCTGCCAGGTAGTTTCCTTGGCCTTCCTAACATTCTATTGATTTCCATTTATTTAAGTTGCTTAATTCTAAGGTGTATCTTGAAATGGACACTTCATTGGTTTTTATTTTCACTGGTTTCCACAGCATCTGCTCAAATTGTGGCACAGAATTAAGTAACATAAAGACCTGACTATGGCTGATCAGACTCTCATTCTAAAACTGAAAGCTCCTGTTAAACACCCCTGAAAACAAAGTCATTGCCTCTTCATTTTCCTGGATCATAGTATATGTAGAATGGTGACTTATTAAATATTAAACTTTGCATAAAACATCAAGATGCTCACTTTTACATCAAAATTTCTGTGCCTGTAAAATGTCACCACCACATCTTCCCCACCCCCCATTCTCTTTCTTTGCATTTTGATATGGACAAAATGAAACTGGGATCATTCTATTTCTGGTGCAGTGACCGCTACCAAAATTATCTAACCCATTCTAAACCGTTTCCTTCCAAGTGCTGCCAACTAATTTGTCAAATTCCCTACAGGAACCACAGCATATGGGAAACAGATGGAATCAAGCATAGTTGAATAGGAATAGAAAAGATATTTCAGGAGTGGTGGGTCACGCCTGTAATCCCAGCACTTTGGGAGGCTAAGGAGGGCAGATCTCCTGAGGTCAAGAGTTCAAGATCAGCCTGACCAACATGGAAAAACCTCATCTCTACTAAAAATACAAAATTAGCTGGACGTGGTGGTGCCCACCTGTAATCCCAGGTACTTGGGAGGCTGAGGCAGGGGAATTGCTTGAACCCAGGAGACGGAGGTTGCGGTGTGCCAAGATCATGCCATTGCATTCCAGCCTGGGCAACAAGAGTGAAACTCCATCTCAAAAAAAAAAAGAAAAAAGAAAGAAAGAAAGAAAAGAACAGATATTTCAATGGCAAGAACTAGAATAAGAAAGAAACCTGGGTGGAAACCGGAGTCAAATATTCACAGAGGGGCAGAGCTGAGAGTTAGAGGAAAACCAAAATCAGAGAATGAATGGGAAAGACACAGAAGCAGGATATGGAAGTGGGTATACCAAGATACACGAGATATTATGGTCATTTATCATGGCCACTCAACTTGATAATTTCCAAAATAAAATTCTATCTTAATACATAGATGGTTCCATGTGTGGGTTCTTTAAATGAAGGTATCTTAACCTGAACAGTTACACCTTAATAGAAATACTGATGAGCCTCAGAGACTCTAAGAATCCTCTGAATTACTTTGCAAAATGTAGGGTGTGTGTAGGGGGCTATGCACAGCTTTTATCAGATTCTCAAAGGAAACCATGGCCCCCAAAACTCAAGAACCACTAATTGCTCTAGAGGATAAAGCCACCGTTGCAGCCATCTTCCCCTGGCAAGGGAGAAGCAACACAGTGACTGCCCTGAGTGATTTCCCCTGCAGCTTTCCTTATGGGTCAGGGGACTGACTTGAATTACAGGTCACCAAGTGTGATGGGCACTCATGCCCATTCCCACTAGGATCAAAGCTTCCCCTCAACTCCCCATGGTGAACACAACACAAACAGACGCATTCAGGGGTATTTTAATAAAAATGTACTGTATAGGGTTGTGGCAGGGCATTTTATAGTCAAAGAAAAGCTAGCTGAAATCTGATACAAAGGCAGAATGGTCATGGAGAAGAATGAATGCTCACTGAACAGGGTAACAATTAAAAACACTGGGCATGAGGTCTGTATTTTGTAAAACTGTGGGATCCAAACACTTCTCACTAGCAGCCAACCAAAGACATTGGGAATGAGTAATGAGTATATGCTACTCATTCTAAGGTTGGGAATTTCTCGTAACTGACCAACATTCCATTGTACCTCTCTAGAAGTATTCCTGTTAGACCAGGCATGGCAGACACGGCGTTGGTTTACTTGTGTTGTACCTGCTGTTGCTTCTTTATCTTCCCTGACCATAAATAGAACTTGGCCCAGTGGATCTGTCAACTAAACAAATGTCTATCATCAACAATTTACCATTATTAACACCCATCACCCACCCACATACACACACACACATCTACCTAGAGACAAAAACACACATTCAGTCAAAGGTTTCAAAAACCAGATGCAGATACTGAAAATGGCACATTTTACAAAACCAACTAGGTTATGATTCAGTTTAACGGTGAGCCCTGGAGTCATACAATTCTTTTGTGTTCTATTGAAAGTACTGAAGTTCTCTTAAAAAATTCACTTTGTTTTTTTGTTTGTTTCTGAAATGGAGTCTCACCCTGTCTCCCAGGCTGGAATGCAATGGTGCGATCTTGGCTCACTGCAGCGTCCACCTCCCAGGTTCAAACGATTCTCCTGCCTAAGCCTCCTGAGGAGCTGAGATTACAGGCATATGTCAACATCCCTGGCTAATTTTTGTATTTTTAGTAGAGACGGGGGTTGCACCATGTTGGCCAGGCTAGTCTAGAACTCCTGACCTTAAGTGATCCACCCACCTCAGCCTCCTGAGTGCCAGGATTACAGGCGTGAGCCACTGTGCCTGGCCAAAACTCACTTTGTATTACTTTACAACATATTTTCTGAAAAAACCCCGTTGGACAGTAGGGTATGTACACAGCAACTGTATAGATCCATCAGCTGCTTTGCATGCTGAACTAGACTAGTTTTCAATACCACTGGAGCCCTTTCCAAAGTATGTGCTCATTTTACATGCCTAGACCTTTTGAAGTGTTTGAACAAGAGATTAAGCCGTGTATTTCGCATTCCCACCAACCTGAAATACTCATATGAAGATAGAGTGGGTATGAGATGTCCAGGAGTTCTCATCAGAAAATATTTGATGACATCATGAACACTCTGCTAACCTTTAGGTAATTCCTCCCAGGCTTTAAAAACTGAGAAGACTAAAGCTTCACCCACGTAGAAATACAGATGAAAACCAGCAGGCTTCCGGCCAGCAAAACAAATCTGAATCACACATGTAAGTATTTTCATTTGGGCTCTAAGAATCTTTCAATCCTGATTTTCTATGTTTGAATTTTACTTGAACAGAAACTCAGCTAAGCTAAATTTGGATACAGGTTACCAGACTTAAAATACAAAGGGCAGGGCTCAATCTAACTGTCTATTTTGATCTTAGCAAAAATTTTGCCTGTGATTTGTTTTCATTTAATTCAGATGTTATTTTTACCTTGATACTTTCATTTATTATTTCTATGTCATGTTTTATCTTTGTAGAGAAAACCTAGGAACAACTGAGAGACAGTACCCTTTTTAGAGGTTTGTGAATTTTCAAACATTGATCATTTTTCTCTACTTTATGTAGCCAATTATTGCCCAGATTCCTTTGAAATTTCATTTTCTGTAAGAAGTTTAGTTTCAAATTATTTTCCAAATGGATCTGGATTTTTTCTTTCATGTTTGTCATCCACAAGATTTATTTACTTATTCATTTATAAAGCTTCACAACTAGCCTGAGGAATTCTTAATATTAGCTTCAACAGACACATTTTTATTCATTAGCAGGATCCAAAAATACCTTTTCATATTTACTTCGGGAACCTTCAAACGGTTCCTTCCTTTTATTATTTCTTTGTAGCTTCAATTGTTTTCAACTCTTGGAGAAAAATATTTTTTTCCACTTTGAGAATTCAAATGAGAATATTTCGGTGATTTAAAATCGACTCACTCATGCAATAAAAAAACAAAAATTTCCATATCTAATGGCCAAAAGAAAACCTACCCAGGGCCTAAGGAAAAGACCCCCCAAATGTTGTGGGGGGGGGGGGGGGGAGTGGCTTGCCTTTGCTCTGCCTTAATATCCGCACTTCTAATGAAGTCCGTAACAGAATGCTTTTTTTTTTTTTTTTTTTTGAGACAGAGTCTTGCTGTGTCACCAGGCTGGACTGCAGTGGCGCAATCTCGGCTCACTGCAACCTCCACCTCCTGGGTTCAAGCGATTCTTCAGCCTCAGCCTCCCGAGTAGCTGGGACCACAGGCACGTGCCACCATGCCCAGCTATTTTTTTTTTTTGTATTTTTAGTAAAGACAGGGTTTTACCATGTTGGCCAGGAAGAATGGTTTTTATTTTAACAACAACCAGTGGCATTCATGCTAAGGACTGACCCATCTTCAAGTAGGAAATCCTTTCATATAGTATTTTGCATGTGGCAGATGAGCTTAATTGAAAAGTAGACACAAGCACCAAAAAATGTACTAAACCACTTTTCACATACCAACATAGAAATTAAGAGGTGGGAAGGCAGAGAGAAGAAATGAGAATGGGGCAACGTGGCAGAAGACTGAAGCCATTAGAGAGCAAGTCAAACATTTCTGGTTTTTATTGACCAAAAATCTTCCCAGAATTCATGCATGTCCCATTCATTATTGAGTTACGTCACTACAAAGTTAAAAAAAAAATCATTTCTGAAGTTGCTTACACATGTCCTCTATGAGGGGTTTGGAGGAAAATAGAGGCAAGGCTGACGGAAGTCATTTTCTGAAAAGCAGAAAAGAAGAAAGAAAAGGCTGGGTAGAGTGCAGTTAATGTGGGAACCAGGAACTCTCTGGAACAAGCTCCTAGAGCTGGAAAGAGCCACAAGAACACGAGTCCCAGAATTAACTGTATTTTTGGAGGGGACTTTGGGTTTCCTGGAGGACGTGCTGTTGAGCCATCCATTTAAATCTCAAAGGACAAAATAACTGATCAAATCCGTTGACGTCTGGGTAACCTCGCAGTCCTCATGTTAGTCAACTTCTCTGCTAGGCTTACCTCCATCAACAACTTCTTCACTACAGCAAAGGAACCGTAACTGACATCATGTCAGGTCAGTTTTGAATTGTGTACTTGCCACCTACACACACATGAATTTCTTTCTTTCCCCAGATTTTTACAGTTTTTAATTTCTCATTTGACACAGGGGGGAAAAGGAAAAAAAAAAAAAAGCTTGATTCGTGTTGCCTTTGGTAAAGGCAATCATTGATGGTGTCCTTGAATGGATAAACATTCCAGTTGCCACGGCCCAAAGGAAGCCAAGTTGGCCACAAACCCAGGTTCCTGCCCTGCTCCCCAGTTACTAAACTGAGATCATGAGGAGGGAAACGGTGATGGATAGCCAGCTTCATACCCTAGTATATGCCCACCCCTGCCAGAATGCTGCAAAACCCAGTATTTCTTTTTAATCAATCTCTAGACAGAATTAAACCCTGGCTTATAGCTGAAAATGAGAAATAAATTTATTGTGCTTTCTGTCCCATGTATTTCCTAGTCCTTCTTGCTTATAACAATATGGAGATAAAGATTCATTGTGTGTGTAAAATTGGTTTTCCAACAAATTCTGTTGCTCTTAAAATAAAAATAAGATTCCCAGGGTAAGGAAAAAAACAAAAACGAATGTGCAAAAGAAAACAACCAAAGTAGGCAGGAAGTAATAGAGGAACGAAAACAAACAGTAAAGGACCATCGACAAACAATGTGCATTACCTGGCTAGAGACTTTTCCCCTTGAACTGAGAGAGTTTGATGCGTTTAAATTGTGCTGTGACTCCCTTCTGGATAAAACCGTGGAGGGGAGACACGGTTGTGTGTTTGGCCTTCTCTCCAGGCAGCTTCCTTGGAAGCTGAGAATGTCAGACAGTCTGAAGTAGGAAATGGCAGAGTGTGTGTGAGAAGCAATCTTAAGAACAGCTGAATGGGCTGGCCACACTTGCACGATTCCTGGATGGCAAAGGAGGTCTGTAAAAGATGCCAGACTGTTATGTGGCCGCTAGCAGACTCTGGTCTAAAACTGGAAAATTTAGAGTTTCAGGGGGCAGGCTTGGATACATACCAAGCTTGAACGGAGTAAGAGAGACTATCTTTTTACCGATATAGCCAGCTCTTATGGGAAGCTAGCAAGAGAAAAAAACGGTATGTGTAAATAGGTAACCAATGGCCATTTGGCAAAGAGGCAGGCCCTCGATTCCTAAAAAGCGCATTTGGAGCTCTGCCTACAGCGTCTACTTATTTGTTCATCTATATATATATCCACCCACCTACCTACCTGCCTGCCTGCTTACCTGCCTTAATACCTACCTGCCTGCCTGCTTACCTGCCTTAATACCTACCTGCCTGCCTGTCTGCTTTTCTGCCTCCTACCTACCTATCTACCTAACTGCCTATCCATCTACCTGCCTATCTGCCTATCAACCTACCTGCCTTAATATGTACCTACCTGCCCGCCTTTCTGCCTGCCTACTTGCCTACCTATCTACCTATCTGTCTACCTGCCTTAATACCTACCTACATGCCTGCCTTTCTGCCTATCTGCCTGTCTATCTATTTGCCTTATTATCTGTCTACCTGCTTACCTACCTGCCTGCCTGCCTATGGACTAGAAAAAAATCCCAAAGCACTGCCAAAGCTTTAATGCCTTTCCTACCTTTACTTGGCTTAGAGCAGAGGTGAATTAAATGGCAAATCGTTGAGACATAAAACTGTATCTACAATGTGTACTCTCGCAGACCCATCTTAATTTGCTTTAGGCTGAAGTACTCTAGTACCAAATACACGACTTTCCTGTGAATCCCAGCAATCACTGAAGGCAGGCAAGGCCATAAGGATTCGTGGCTTTGGGAAAGCCGTAAGTAGACTCTACTGGTCTTCTCCTTTACCGGAATATAACAAGGTAGAAAGTACATAGTACTGAAAAACAGAAAAACTTCCAGGGCAGTAAAGACACGGCATCCCACAGGCTGGCTTCAAGGGTCAGTTTTCATTTCCTGTCACTTCCTCCCCTCTAAATCTCTCTGCTCACATGGACAAAGAGTGTTTCTGCCAAGTGAGTGGGGCTCTGATGTGGGGGTCTGCAGATTTTAGGAGGGGCAACTGCCCCTAACATTGTTCTCAATCTTTGTGTGCATGTGTCTCTTTCTGGACTCCTAAAGAAGTTGATGTCCCAAGAAATGTTCAGAAACCACATCTGCCGGTCAGAGGACCTTGTATTGTATGATTCCATTTACAGCACACGTCCAGAGGCGGCAAATCCAGATACATAAAGTAGAATGGGTGTAACCTATAGGGATGGGAAACGGGATGGGTGGTTGGGAGGGAATGGGAACTACTGCTAATGGGTATGAGATTTCTTTGTGCTGGGTGAAGAAAATGTCTCAAACTGATTGTGATCATGGTTGCACAACTCTGGATACACCAGAAACCACTGAATTGTGCACTTTCAATGGGTGAATTATATGGTATGTGAATAATATCTCAATAAAGCTCTTATTTTAAAAGTAAAAAGAAATCTATAAAACCCTGACCCACCAGAACTACACCACTTGCCCTTCCTGAGCAAACAGCAACATCCAGGGGCTCACAGGGCCCTGAAATGACAAAGAAAGTGGCAAGGATCCCAAGTATAAGAGTTCCCTTATTTGTCAATGCAAACCTCAGAAAGAAGGAGACTTATTTGGGTCTTTAGTGACTTTGGTTTACATTTTTCTCCATAGCAATTGGGCCAAATATTGCACTAACGGAATATTTCATGCATCAGGTTAGTGGACACCTCTGGAAAAGAATGCAGGCGCAAAGTACATTGAGGAAATCCTGTGTGTCAGGAGTTAACTGGACAACTAGCACCAGCTTCTCTGATTCTTTTCCTTCTAGTTACCAAACCCCTCATCAGTTAAAGCCAATGAGTTCTTAACATCTGAAGACAGAAACAAGGTTATAACACTCACATAGAGATAATTCTTAAAGGGAATATACTTAGCCACATTTTTAGTATACAACGCCCTCCTTCCCTCGTCAGAAATAGTGCAACATTATCGTGCAGAATATCATTTTTATTAAGGCTGAGGCACGTGTTACAAGTGGTGCAATACCCTTCATACCATATGTTTTCCCATGTGGACAAAATTTATTTGGAGTTTGCCTGCTGGAGGAAATTTAAATACCAGTAAATTGATGGTGATTTAAAAAAATAAATACTTATAAACGTTTCTTTTTTAACTAAGTATTACTGACAGAAACCTTAAAATCCAGGGATCTAATTCTCTGCAAGTAGCCACGAGGAGAGGAATTTTAGCAAAAACTTCACAATGAAACTCATAGCTCAAGACTCACTTTCCAGCCCAATGAAGAGACAGGGTGGGGGAGGGAGGGAGCATGACTTTTAAAAGCTAGCAATCTGGCAGGAAGTTGAATGAATTTTCCCTCCTCCTTTAGGAAGAGAGGCAGGACAAAAGACAGGGTTCTCACAGCAATTTTCATTTTTCAGTCATTTGTAGGAAAGCCCAACCAGTGTGATTAACATTCAGCCATCTGTCTGAACACAAAAGCCTTCAACATGCAATATTTAAGTTCTACAGATAGTTTTAACGTGCTATCAATTAAACAAGTTTTCCTTCCACTGTAGTTTTTGGACTTAAATCTGATATTTATTGGGGTGGGAGAAGATGAGAAGAAAGAGTGGGAAGAGAGAATCTGAATTACGACTTTATCAGACCCAAGTTAAATGTCATCAGGTTAAAACTCTGCAGAATTGACTCCCTGGGTCGCTGGGAGACCAAAGGAAGCCAAGATTGACAATGTACAGATTCAAATGCATTTTCTTCATTATGAACCATACAAAAAGAAGAAATATAATAAGGGACACATGTAAACTTTATATACACACATATCTTGCTGGTCGGACAAAGCTGCCTGCTAAGTAATTTATCCTGAAATAGTTCCTTTTAAATGCAAAAAAAAAAAAAAAAAAAGAGAGAGAGAGAGAGAGAGAAAAGAAAAAAAAAAATGCAACCAGGTTTTACTGTCCCAGCGAGGGTATGACAGCAACAATTTACAATTTTCCTCCATCTCATTCTCTCCTCCTCCCTCCTCTGGTTCTCTACTCACCATCCATTCTCCATTTCCTGACAACTCCTCATCATGTTAGTTCATGCCTAATCTAAAATGGTGGTGTGTGAAGGAATTTAAAAAAAAAAAAAAAAAAAGAGAAAGGAAAAGAGAGACAATATGATTAGGGGGAAGACAGGAGAAAGAGAAAGATTGAGAGAGACAGAGAATGTCAACACGCAAGTGTGGCATTTGCCTATTTAAATTCAATCCTGCAGCCCTGGCCGAGCTGTGCAATAGATGGGCTGTGTTATGAATTTCTGATCAGACAATGAGAGGTTATGAGAGGGGATGTAATCCCATTGAGAAAGCGTTTTCTTCCAAGCAGGGGCAAGTGATACCTACCCTGGAGAGACAGCTCCCTGCTTTGCCCTCTATGTGTATATAAGTATGTGTGAAAATATACATAAATTTCCGCCTTTCTTTAAAAAAAAAAGTCAAAATAAGCATTTTATGATGATAAATGTGCAGCAATAATTGACAGTCACCCGCATCTGAAACAGAAATGTTTCTTGGCAAATCAGACTCACTCACCTAATAAACTGCATTTTTTTGTTTTGTTTTTTTGAAACTGATTAGAATTCTCTCCTTTGCTCATCTCATTTTTGTACCTATATTTGTGATCTAAAAAAAAAGTGAAAAGATTGAAAACAACCAACAACACTGGTGTTGAGAGTATATTCTATGGTTTGCTTCCCTTTCAATATTTTGTATTTACCGAAAAAACTCACACACATACAATGGATAATATATTTCATGTACAGTACTCAAAGGAAGAAACCAAGTCAAAGTTCTTTTTTTAAAATTTCCACACATGTGAAACAATACTTTCAATTGCTTTAGGGAGTAATTACAGGCAGTTAATTACTCCAGCTGTAGTTAAGCATTACACTAACCAAGAGGTTTGTAGGTTAATTGAAACTTGCTTAATAGAGACAGGGTTTTAAGTATCCAAGTCAGGATTTTGCAACAGCTCTTGGCTACTGTGTGGTAAAACGTTAGGAATGGTTAGTCTAGGATCAAGGGCCACTGAAGCAAGTATATGAGCCTCCCTGCGCCAGATGCAGACACACACAAGAGACCAGTACCAATTCACAATCAGATCAGAGAAAGAAGCTACTCCGAGTTCTATGAATGTCATGGAAAGAATAACACGCAAGAGAGGAGTTTATCAGTAAAAGACGGGAAAGCTTAATATGTACAAATTGTCATCACATTTAAGGCAGTTGGACTTCATCCCTATCCTGTTTTAAGTGACATCACAAGGAGTGAGCAGCATCTTACTAAGGTCTTTTCTTTCTTCTTTTGCCAGCAGGCATCCCAGGACCTAATGGAAATTCACAGCCAAAGGAGTGGTACCGGTCTACGTTTTACATAATGTTCTTACCGCAGGGACTCACTGGAGGCAGAATACAGCATCCTATTTCACCCAGAGTCCTCTAAGCCAGTTTTTTGTTTGTTTGGGGGAAGAGGGAAGAGGGGGTTGTTTAAAACAATATTTCTTTCAAGATTTAGTGGATTTTTTTTCTTCTCCTTGTAAGTGCGCTAATTCTTAATTATGATCTACAAGAACAAAATTGTAAAAGCCTATCAGTACCATTCTGCCTTTTGAAATGCCATGTTTCCTTACGTTCAACTTCTATTGCACGTACATGTCAGGATAACTTCAGTTCTCTTTACCGTCTAAGCTGTAATACATCCATTAAGCAAGTGTGGATATGGACATGGGTAGTGGGATGGGGCGCAATCATCTGAGAGTGCAAATTATTTACCTGATTTAGATTCATTAAAGTCAGGCATGCCGTCTGCATTTCACCATCTTTTTAAAATGGGGAACTTGCCCTGAAAGAATATTATGTAAATCTTTCTGTCACAGATTAGTGCCTCTATACATGACTTGCACAATGCGCATCTGCCTTCTGTGCAGGCTTATTACACACACACACACAGTTTCCAATTTTTAACCTCCTGTCCTGCCCATTCTCCTCCTTCCCTCAACACTCATTATGGGAAAATTACCTCAAACAGGACACTACTGGTTGCTTTCCATTCTATTTACATAATTGCGGTTTTGTTGCTTTTTCTTTTCATAAGTGGAAATTTTGTTCCCCATAGGAATAGTATCGATGTTGAAGTGACAAAATGGAGTTTCCACTCGGGGTGGCAAATGGAGAGGAGCTTCTAGAAACATGTTCTGGAGGACTCTGTGCTCACCAGCACACAAATTGTTTTTGAGGATTACAGGCAGAGGTTTTCATGATGGTGACAACCCACTGGAAAAAATTCCTCAGCCAGGGATGGTAAGCTTCCGAGAACCACAAAAATAGCTGTGCTAGGACCGATGCCTCCTTAGCGTTTAACGCAGCGCTGTGCCAAATCTGAAATGAACTAATTTAACTTTTATAATTAACATCAACATTTATATATATGTATATATAAATGATCCTGTATCTCATATATATATGAAAAAATAGAAAACTATTTTTGAAAGAAGAAACTTTTATGAGAAAGCAAATTTTGAAAGAAGCAACTTTGTAGCTTCCATGTTCACATTCTAGTTGCTGTGATTTCCATATTAGGTACTATAAGAAAAATAAAAAGTATGTAAGATACACTCATGCATTTTTTAACCCTGAAATATATTACATATACAGAAAAGCATAAAATATGTACGTTCAGAATGGATGTGTGTAATGATCTGTCTTTCTGGTTTTAATTTGTACTACTCTGATTACCAGTAGGGGTAAGCATTTTTTTCACAGGTTTATTGGCCAGTTGGGTTTGTCTTTTTGTGAAGGGTCTACTGGATTTTGTCTTTTTCTTATTCATTTGCCAGAATTCTTTATATTTTCTGGATACCACTTATTTGTCACTTAAATGTGTTGTAAATATCTTTCCCCATGAGATGGCTTTACTTCTCACTCTCTTTATGGTATCTTATGATGAATGTAAGTTATTAATTCTAACGTCATTCTATTTATTATATTTATCCCTTATGGTTAGTGTTTTTGTGCCTTGTTTAAGAAAATTTCGCCCATCCTGAGGTCGTGAAGACGTTCTCCTAAATTATCTTCTAAAAGCTTTATTGCTTTGTCTATTACATGTTTAGGGCTTTATTCCACTTGGAATTGATTATTTTGTATCCTGTAAGCTAGAGGTCTAATTTCATTTCTTTTTTTATATAGATCACCAATTGTCCTACTGTCATTTAGTAAAAGTTCTTTCCTTAGTATCAAATGCATACACATCGGTTGGTCTAGTTCTGTTTTCTATTCTGTTCCATTGGCCTGTTTATACCTATACCATTTCTGCATTTGTATTAATGTAGTCCAGTGGTATGTCTTGATCTGGTAAGGAATTTCCCAATCATATTTTCTTTTAAAAGCTTCTTGGCAACACTTCATCCTTTGCATTTCTACCAACATTTCCTTTTTCAATTTGGAATTCTGATTAAGACTGCATTAAACCTGTGGATCAGTTTTGGGAGAATTGCTATCATTCATGAATATGCCATATTTCCCCATATATTCAGATCCTCTTGAAAGTTGTTCAATAAAGTTTAATTTTCAGATGACAGGCTTTACACAACTTTGATTAGACTTATTCCTAGGTTCTATATACTTTTTATACTCTTAGAAACGGTATATACATATTAAAATTTATTTTCTATTTGTTGCTTATAGTGATGCAGTTTATTTTTCTATATTGATTATGTTTTTGACAACCTTGCTAAGTTTTTACTAATTTAATCAACTTTTCAATTGATTCTTTTGGATTTTCCATGTTCACAATAGAATCATTAAGAAGAATAGCAGTTTCATTTCTTCCTCTATGATCCTGTACCTTTTATTTCTTTTTCCTGTCTTGTCACACTGGCTAGGACCTCCAGTGCTGTGTTGAATCAAGTGATGACAGATCCACATTTAACTTTTTATCTGATCTCAAAGGGAAAGTCTTTTACTGTTTAGCTACTAAGAATGATTTTTTTTGCAGGTTTTTCTTAGATATTAGTTATCAGATAAAAGATGTTTCTTTTTATTCCTAGTTTGCTAAAAACTCTTACATTGGCTATAATAAATTTCATCAAATCCTTTTTCTATAACTATTTAAATTATTATATGTTTTTCTCCTTTAAGCAATAATGTATGACAAATTATATATTCATTGATTTTCTAATATTAAATCAACATTGCATGCCAGGAACTAGGCCAGGTCATAAAATAGTGTCCTTTATATAGCTTGTGAGCTTTGGCTTGCTAGCATCTTGTTTTTGATTTTGCTCCTGTGTTTCTGATACAGATGGGCCATCATTTTTCCTTCCTCATACGATCCTTGTTGGGTCTTGCCATCAAGGTTATGCTAGCCTCCTACTGTGAGTTAGATGACATCTTCAACACTTTGCAATTGGAATTAGGAAACTGATGACAGAAAACCAGTGGTACCTTGATTTTTTTTTTTTTTTTTTGAGATGGACCCTTGCTCTGTTGCCCAGGCTGGAGTTCAGTGTCACCATCTTGGCTCACTGCAACCTCCGCCTTTCGGGTTCAAGTGATTATACTGCCTCAGCCACCCAGTAGCTGGTACTACAGGCACACACGAAAACAACTGACTAATATTTTTGTATTTTTAGTAGAGACAGCGTTTTGCCACATTGCCCAGGCTGGTCTCCAACTCCCAACCTCAGTTATCCTCCCACCTTGGCCTCTGAAAGCACAGGGATTACAGGCATGAGCCAACATGCCCTGATCCCTTGATTATTTCAATCCAATTTCTCCTCCCTGCTTCTTCTTCCTACCTGAATTAGTCAAGATTCACTCAGAAAACAAAAACTATACCAGTTAACATAATGGAAAATTTCATGTAAAGAACTGTTAACTGAGTGGAAAGAACTGTTAACCAGTTAACTGAAAAGAGATAGAATCCTAATATTTCACATAAGTGCCAACCACCCCAGGACTTGGAAAATAAAGAGAAGAGGTTGGAATTATTCAAACTAAGGGTTTTGGAGAAGGAGTCCAACTCAGGGCTCTGAGGAGGGAGTCCTGGGTAGCTGGCACTGGTCCACCTGAATGCAACATGATGAAGCTGGTTCTGAAGATGTTGGGGAAGCCTCAAATGGGATTCCACTACCACCGTAGGAAGAAACTTCCACAGACAGGGTGGCAAAATGATGCTGGAATGATGCTCATAGGAAATAAAAAAAGAAGCTGATGGGAAATCCACATAAAAGCAGAGCATAACAGCGTGACATTTTTTTCTCTCCACCTTTCAGTATCCTTCTAGTGGACCCTATTGGCAAAGCTTAATAGGGGGCCTGCTGGCCAAGCAAAGATGGAGATTGCAGGACTCTAGCCCCTAGAATTACCAGAGCAGGGTTTGAAAGGTTGGTTTTGGAGCTGAAAGACAATGGCTTAATAAATGACCCAATACTAAAAATGGAGAATCACAAGTGATGCTTGCCAGAGAAGACAAACATTTTCTCACCAATGATGGGATCCACCTGTGCCACGTAGAAACTTACAACAGTGCTGAGAATCTGGATGATGAATCCATTGTGTCACATGAGCTCATGCAAACCAATGGATGCTTTAGTCAACAGAAAATTAACAAACATGATGCATTCAGAGGCTCAAAAAATACTTGCCCTCTCTTGCTGCTGGGCACTGAAGCCACCATGTGTGAAATCATGGGTTAGCCTCCTGGAAAATGAGACCATGTGGAAAGAGGTCCCATCAGACACTTCAGTATTTCCAGGCATTCCACCTGAGGCCACAGACATGTAGAGCCATCCAGCCCCAATCAAGCCAGCAGAGACCACAGGAATTGCCCAGTTAAATTAACTTACAAAAGAATAAGAAACAAAAACTTACAAACAAATAAGTTGTGAGGTCGTTTCTTACGCATCAAAATCTACCTGATACCATATATTCCATGTATTAACCAAGAGCTGCTCAGTGCTCTACTCAGTGGATGTAAACGAAGTAAAATCAACATCAATCAAACCAGGTTCCTACTCTTGCTCTACAAGTTGACAGAGCATCTTATCCTTCTTTCAAACCCCCTCACTCAGAAGAACATCTGAGAGGATTCAAAGGGAGAGCCTCATGTGTGCTTACACGCTCTCATAGTGTCCTACCATCACCATACAGCACCTGATATGTTTTACACTGGCTTGTAAGCCTGCAAAGCTACTTGGGTGAATATCACTGTTGTCACTTGGAGTTCCTTATGAGGAAGCAAATACCTGAGACAAGGGGACTTTCTCCATGTACTTCCAAAGTTGCCACCTCTGAGTGTTTAGAGAATACTCTGGGATTTCCCTTTCCCCAACTCTACAGTGTACTTTTGCACCTACTTATAAATGAATACAGATTCCTGGAGACACAGATTGTCAATATCTCATTGAAACACCACCTTCAACTTCTGTTTAGCAACTCTAAAAACAGAGGACGTGTCTTCAAATTAACAAGCATCCGTTTTCTAGGACAGCGCTGTTTCAACCAACTTACAAATAGAGATGTCTCTAGGATGCACTCTACACACACTACAGAATCAACATTAAGTTATCCAACAGGATTTCCCACATGCCAGACCAGTGGATATTATTAATAGACCATGGTCTTTTTAATAATTAAGGACAAATGATGAGATTTTATATGGCATATGAAATTTAAAATACTATCTATTTCTCTAATATCATGTCTTTTTTACTAAGCTGTGTTTTTGGTAATAATATGATTGTGATAACTGATGCTACTATTTCTGCCTTTTAACATACCTCTTGGTAAAGCTAAGAAGTTGAGCTCTATGTTTGCCTCCCCATTTTTTTCCAGGAACATACAATCAAAAACTGTCTAGGAAACACCAATACAGAATGATTTAATTAGTGGGAGGCTGTGGACAAATATATCTTTGTTTGTATTTCTTCTGTTCAGGTGGATACTTCTAGAAAAAAAAATAATAATAATAGTATCAGCATCTAAGTGTCCGTCTCTTGCAAATTAGAAAACTGTGTTCCAATGTGACATGACATTCCCGCCCCAGGGGACTTAGGGCCAAAAGAAAACCTCTAGAAATGATGGCTTCGCTTTGAGATAAACTATCATGCCTAGAGCTGGAAAGCAGAGGTGGCTGTATTATCAAAGCCCAGAAGTGCCGTAGAGTGCTAAACTTCAGTGCTGGGACTATGAGGAGTGCCTAACTAAAGCTGAGACTGTCGGGTGTTACTCAGACCACGGAAAAGGCTCCAGGCAGCATGTTCTAGAAACTGCCCTCCCCTCTAAAAAAAAATGTGGCTTTCTACAGCTGCCCACTCTTGCTGGACAAACGTCAATAGAAGCTGGAAATGGGAAAAAAAAAAAAAAAAGTGGCTCCTAAGTACATTCTGTCTTCCAGTCTCTCCCCAGTATCACCAATTGGTAGACCTATCTAGAAACCAGGTGACAGAGAAATTTTGGAGAAGTCACTTGCAAGGTCCTGGCTACCGTGACCATACGTAATCATAGAACACAGAAGGGTGAGAATGAGGGTTGAAAGCTTTGAGAGCTAAATAGCAAAGGACTGACGGAGTTGCAAATTAAGGTATGATTGACACACAAAAAGACGTACATATTTAACATATACAAATCTATGAGTTTGCAGTAAGTATACACCAGTGAAACTATCACCACAATCAATGCCATAAACATCCACCACCTTCAAAATTTTAAGCTTTTTTTAATTCATCTATAATTTTCTTCTTATTATTACTTTTTGGAGTTGGGACACTGTCTTCAGATTTGATATCGGTGCTACCAGTTTGACAGAATGAGTTGGCAAGACTGGCAAATGCACCCTCCTTTTCTATTTTCTGTATGATGATGCAGAATTGGAGTTAATTCTTTAAACATTGGGTAGAATTATATAGTAGAACCATCAGGGCCAGATTTCTTTTCTCCAAGGTTTTAAATTATGAATGCAATTTTCTTAAGAGTTAAAGAACTACTCAAATTATCAGTTTTGTGGTGAGTTTCAGTAGTTTCTTATTGAATTTATGTATAAAGAGTTATGTGTAATGCTTCCTTATTATTCTTTTGATGTCTATGGCATCTAGTTATATGTTTTATTCCTGATATTAGTAATTTGTGTATTCTCTTTTTTCCTTTATCAGTATTGCTAGAGGTTTGCCAATGTTATTGATCTTTTCAATAAACCCGCTCTTTGCCGATTTTCTCTATTTTACTATTTTTTATTTCAATGATTTCTGCTAACTTTATAATTTTCTTCTATTTACTTGATTTTTATTTTCTAGTTTATTGAGGTGGGAGTTTAAATTATTGATTTGAAATTTTTTCCTCTTTTTCAGTATAAGCATTTGTGCTATAACTTTTCCTCTCAGCGTTGCCTTAGCTATGTGCCACAGTTTTGATATGGTATAGTTTTAGTTTCATTTGATTCCATGGGTTGTTTTCTTTTTACTTTTTCTTGAGACTTCCTGTTTGACCATTGGATTTACAAATATGTTTTTTAGTTTCTATCTATCTGGAGATTTTCATTACCTATTATTGATTTCTAGTTTGATTCAAATGTATTCAGAGAACACTATTACTTCAGTTCTTTTAAATTGGTTGAGATTTGTTTTACGGCCTAAGATATGGTCTATCTTGGCATATGTTCCTTGAGTACTTGAATGTGCTTTCTACTATTATTACGTGGAGTGTTCTATAACATCAATCAATTCCTGTTAGTGGTTTTGTTGCTTTCTTTTATTAATATATCTTTGCTCATCTTCTGTATAGTTGTTCTATTAATTGTTGAGAGAGGGGCAAAGTCTCCAACTATAATTGTAGATACGTCTATTTCCCCTTTCAATTCTATCAGTTTTTGCTTGACAATTTGCGGCTATGTTGTTTGGTATATATACATATAGGATTACTATATCTTCACAGCAGATTGACCTTTTTATCATTATGTAATGTGACCCTCTGTCTCTGAATTTTACTTGCCCTACAATCTACTTCACCTGATATTAATTACCCACTCTTACTCTTTTGATTAATTTTTACATAGTATATCTTGTTTCATCCTTTTACTGTCAACCTATCTATAGCACCTGTGAATGAGTTTCTTTTAGAGAGCATATAATTGGAAAATTCAGTGTTTTTTAAAATAAACTCTGCCAATCTGTTTTTTTACTGGTGTACTCAGAATACTCACACTTAATGTAATTACTGATATGTTAAGATCTAAATCTGACATTTTATTTTTTGTTTTCTGATTGTTTTATCTGGGTTATGGTTTCTTTTACCTGCCTTCCTGTGAGTTACTTGAATAATTTTCAGATCTTATATTTTATTTCTTTTTAGTTTGTGTTCTTGGTTAGTGTATCTGCTGGGACAGCTCTCAGTATATGCTGTAGGTATTAAACTGTATAAACATAATTTATCACAGTCTACTGATAGTAACATTAGTATGTTTAATGATGTTTAGAAACCTCATGTTGCTTTGTATCACCCCTATAGCCTCTCCATTTGTTAAAAAATATCCCTACACACACTGAGACATATTGGACGGGGCTATTATTCTGTTTTTGTTTCAAATATCACACTTAGTTTAGAAAACTCAAAACATTAAAATCTGTTATTTCCTCCTTCCTGATATGCCAAAATTCCTTCTTTTTCATTTCCTTTCTATTAAAAAAATTTTTTTAAATCCATTCTGTTAGGATAGGTCTGCTGGCAACAAGTTTCATTAGCTTTTCTTTGTATGAAACTGTCTTGATTTTCTCCTTCACTCTTGAAGGATATTTTCAGTGGAAACAGAGTTGGAGCTGACTACTCTTTATCTTCAGGTCTTGAAGAATCTCATGCCACTTCATTCTGGGCTCCACAGGTTTTGATGAAAAAAACCTGTAATTTGAATTGCTTTTTCCATAAATAATGTCTTGTTTCTTCTTTGACTTAACAGTTTTCAAAAGTTCAACAACGATGTGTATTGATGTGGATATATTTGGGTTTCTACTGCCCAGGGTTCACTCAGCTTCTTGTGTCTGTAGGTTCATGTCTTTTGCCAAATCTGGGGAATTTTCAGCTACTATATCTTTGAATTCTTTTTCAGCCTCATCTTCATTCTCTTCTCCTTCTGGGACTGCAATGACCTGAATGTTACATCTTTTGTTATAGTCATATAGATCCCTTTATTTTCTTTCCAGTCTCTCTCTTCTCTGTTGTTCAGGTTGATTAATTTCTATTGCTCTATTTTCAGAATCACTGATTATTTCCTTTCTTCTCTTCATTCTGCAAGTGGCCCATCCATGGAGTTTTAATTTCCATTACTGTATTTTTCGGTTCTAAAGCTTTTGTTTCTTCTTTATATCTTTTCATTCTGTCCTGAGGCTTTCTTTGCTGAGACTGTCTCCACGTTCATTTGTTTCAGGCATGTTCATAACTGCTTGCTGAAGTATTTTGAGGATGGCTGCTTCAGATAAATCTAACCTCCCTGTCATCTCGGTGGTGGTGTCTGTTGATTGTCTTCTCTCATTTAAATTGAGATCTTCCTGGTTATAATAAGTACTTCCTTATTATAATAAGTACTGTTTTTTTAATACCTGAACATTTTGGATATTGTAAGACTTTGGGTCTTATTGAAGTCTGTTTTAACAGGCCTCTTCTGACACCATTCCAGCAGGGTAAGGGGGCATGCTATCTCATTACTGCAGATGACAGAGAAGTCCAGCTTCTCTACTCTACCTCCACTGACATTCAGAGAATTTCTTGTTACTGCTGGGAGTGAATAAAAGTTAAGATTTCCCACTAGGCTTCCAATGACATCACCCTGCCTGGGAGAGGATGGGACCCTCTCATTTCTTCCCACATGGCCTCCACTGACACCTTGTTACTGCTGAGCACTCATGGAAATCCCAACTCTCCTCTATACCTCCTCTGACACAATCACAGTGAGGAGTGAGGAGTCCAAGCTCCCCACATGGGAATGGTGAACTGGGGAGGGACTGGGGACACCCCATTAGAGCCTGGCCGAGACGGAAGCATGTTTTCTACTCGGACTTTGCTGGTGGGGCACGGGATAAGACCAGAGTTCTTCTGTGATGTTTGGCTAGAGTACAACAGATACTATCTGTCACAGGTTGAACTGTGTTATCCCCAAACTCACATGTTGAAGTACTAGCCCCCAGTACTTTAGAACGTGACTTAATATGGAGATAGAGTCTTTACAGAAGTAATCAGTTAAAATGAGGTCATGAGAGTTGGCCCTCGTCCAACATAACTGACATTCTTATAAACAGAGGAAATTTGGACCCAGACATGCCTGGAGGAAAGATGGTGTGAAAAGACATAAGCAGAAGACAGCCATCTATAAGGCACGGAGAGATCTGGGACAGATCCTTTCCTCACAACCCTGAGAAGTAACAAACCTGCCAACACCGTGATGTTGCAAGCCATCCAGCCTCCAGAACTGACAACAAACTTCTATAGTTTATCAGTCCATAGGACTTTGTTGTAGCAGCTCTAGCAAACTAACACACTGACTCAAAGTTTTCCATCTCGCTAGGCTGTCCCTTCCCTAATCCTCTGGCTGGAGAGCAAAGGCTTTTCCTGGGTCCTTTTTTATGTGTGCTCACAGGAATTTCCAGGTTGCCAGCTTCTCTGATACCCAGTCTGGGATATATGGAAAGCAGCAAACACCCAAGAGACTCATTACTGTGCCCTTTCTTGGATCCCAAGGTCACTACCTAGTCTACCTTCTTCTTTCCACCTTTGTAACAGAAAGAAACAGGCTTCCCATGTTTGTTTTATATGCCTAGGTATTTTAGCTGTATTTAGTGGGATGAATAGTTTAAAATATGACTATTTCATCTTTCCAGAAGTGGAATTTCACATTGTGCTGCTGCTTCTTATTATTTGAGACAGTCTCTCGCTCTGTTGCCCAGGCTGGAGTGCAGTGGGATGATCTTGGCTCACTGCAATCTCTGCCTCTCAGATTCAAGTGATTCTCCTGCCTCAGCCTCCTGAGTAGCCAGGATTACAGGCACCTGCCACCATGCCTGGCGAGTTTTTCGTTTGTAGTAGAGGCAGAGTTTCACCGTGTTGGCCAGGCTGGTCTTGAACTCCTGACCTCAGGTAATCCGCCTGCCTCAGTCTCCCAATGTGCTGGGATTACAGGCATGAGCCACCATGCCCGGCCGGCAATGTGCTTTTAATGCCTGGTTAATGTGAAAACTATTCCAAAACTGTAAAGACCTGGGAGAAACAAACTCCAGATCAATAAGAAGAACTTTAAGGATATTAAAGCTATTTGAGTTTTTATCTTGGTGAAAATAATGAGGAATATGCGCATCCCATGTCACAAGATGAAAACAGCTGAGATTTAGGGGAAGTCATTAATTATATAAACTATTTTTTCTCTTTAATCCTTGAATCCTACTACTAAAAATGTCTCATATTTATTCTGTACTATTTTTCAGATTACAAAATCATTTTATCTCTGTCTCAATTGAGCTCACAGATCCATGAAGTAGATGGAGACGTTATTCCCAATTTACAGGTAAGACTTGGTAAGGTTGCAGAGTTGCCTAAAGTCACAAGGCCACTAAGAAAAGGAAACGGGACTCAAACCCATGTCTTCTGACATCAAAGTCAGAACAATTTCCATTCTACCTCATCAAAACCACTCTTGCTTGTAATAGTGGCCAAAAGTTCCCACGTTGTCAATTATAACAGGCTTGACCATGATCCCCTAAAGCTTTCTAAAACCTTCATAATCACTCTGGGAAGAGTTATGGTATCTTTCTCCTCTGGTTTCACATTTCTTAAATTCAGTAAAAACCCACGATAGCTATTTGTTGCCCAGACTATTCTAGATAATCCAAAGTAATGGTTTTCAACATGTATTCCATAGAGCCCTAAGGTGCCTTGGTGTCTACCATAAGAATCGGATATGGGGCTCGGGGCCTCTCTCTCCTGCTTAGCCATAAAGTATCTGCTTATATCTGTTTCTTATATTGAATTTCCTTACAGGATTTGATTTGAAAAACTAAGACCGAATTAATACCGAGTCTTTACTTGCCTATCAGAGGGGCTGAACTGTTCACTTAAGGGCAGTCCTTTCTGGAATAGGAGACAGAGCTTGCACTTGGCTAGCTTGATGAAGATAGCAATAATAAGTAATAAATAAAGTGGTCTACTATGGGCTCTTCTGGTTTGCCTTGACAAGAGATCCCCAAAGTATTTATCCCATCCAATACATGTATGTTGAATACAAATAATGGAAAGGTTTCTACAATAGTGTATAGAAAAGCACAGGTTAAACTCCATCCTGTCGGGAAGCTTACGATCTAATGGGAAGACAGAGCACGCATCCAAACAGCAGTAACAAAAGGAAGGATAAGATGCATAAGGAATGTAAACAATGACTATCAGAGCTAGCTTACTGGGAAAATCATTTTAAAGGTAATAACTGCTATTTATTAAAAATTGGCCAGGCGCAGTGGCTCATGCCTGTAATCCCAGCACTTCGGGAGGCCAAAGTGGGCAGATTACCTGAGGTCAGGAGTTTGAGACCAGCCTGGCCAACATGGTGAAACCCCATCTCTACTAAAAATACAAAACTTAGCCAGGCATGGTGGGCACCTATAATCCCAGCTACTTGGGAGGCTGAGGCAGAATTACTTGAACCTGGGAAGTGGAAGTTGCAGTGAGCTGAGATCACACCACTGCACTCCAGCCTAGAAGACAAAGCAAGACTCCATGTCAGAAAGAAAAAGAAGGAGGGGAGGAGGGAGGGAGGGAAGGAAGGAAGGAAGGAAGGAAGGAAGGAAGGAAGGAAGGAAGGAAGGAAGGAAGGAAGGAAGGAAAATCTACCCTGACCCCCTTGTTCTACATCCATTAGCTCAAGTTTTCATAAGAACTTTGCAAAGTAGAAGTCACTATCCCCATTTACAGATACAGAGGTTTAGAGGGGTTAAGTAACTTTCTCAGGGCCACATAGGTAACACGTAGTAAAACTAGGAGTTAGATTCAGGTATATTAGATACAAAAGCCTGTGGCCCCCGAAGGCCTTCATAAAGAGGAGAAAAGTCATTAGAAGGACATGGGGGTGTCTCATGGAACCTGAAGGGTATAAGGCTGGTAGGTTCAGAAAGGAATTGAAATGAGGAAGAGGAACATGGTAACAGGAGGCAGAGGTTACAGTGAGCTGAGATCGCACCACTGCACTCCAGCCTGGGTGACAGAGCGAGGCTCCGTCTCAAAAAAAATAAATAAATAATGACATACATGTGGCCAAACATACGAAAAATAAAAATCTCGAACATCACTGATCATTAGAGAAATGCAAATCAAAACCACGATGAGATACCTCTCACATCAGTTAGGATGGCCATTATCAAAAAGTCAAAACACAACATATGCTGGCAAAGTCATGGAGAAAAAAAATGCTTTACACTGCTGGTGTGAGTGTAAATTAGTCCAACCATTATAGAAGGCAGTGTGGTGATTCCTTGAAGACCTAGAAACAAAAAACCATTCAACCCAGCAATCCCATTACTGAGCATATACCCAAAGGAATATAAATCATTCTATTATAAAGATACATGTACACATACGTTCACTGCAGCACTATTCACAACAGCAAAGAGATGGAGTCAATCTCAATGGCTATCAATGATAGACTGGCTTTAAAAAATGTAGTACATATACACCATGGAATACTATGCAGTCATAACAACGATCGTGATCTTGTCCTTTGAAGGGACATGGACGGAGCCAGAAGCAGTTATCCTTAGCAAACTAATGCAAGAAGAGAAAACCGAATACCACATGTTCTCACTTACGAGCAGGAGCTGAATGACAAGACCATAAGTGGGGGAACAACACACACTGGGGTCTGTCAAAGAGTGGGGAGTGGGAGGAGAGAGAGTGTCTGAAAGAATAGCTAATGGTTGCTGGGCTTAATACCTAGGTAGGTGATGGGATGATCTGTGCAGCAAACCACCTTGGCACATACTTACCCATGTAACAAACCTGTACATTCTGCACATATACCTCTGTTAAAATAAAAGCTGGACATTTAAAAAAATATTACATTTGTGGGCCAGGTGTGGTGGCTCATGCCTGTAATCCCAGCACTTTGGGAGGCCAAGGTGGGCGGATCACAAGGTCAAGAGATCGAGACCATCTTGGCCAACATGGTGAAACCCCATCTCTACTAAAAATACAAAAATTAGCTGGGTGTGGTGACACATGCCTGTAGTCTCAGCTACTTGGAAGGCTGAGGCAGAATTGCTTGAACCCAGGAGGCGGAGGTTGTAGTGAGCCGAGATCAGACCACTGCACTCTCGCCTGGTGACAGAGTGAGACTCAGTCTCAAAAAAAAAAAAAAAAAAAAAATCTACACTGGTTTTTAAGTTGCATTGAAAAAACGATTGTGATTCTAATTGGGATTGTACTGAATTCAAAGATCAAGTTAAATATATTTTTTTAAATCTTTAAAATACTGACTTTTTAAATCCAAGAACCACACTTCCATTTGTCAATGTCTTTTTTAGTATGTTTCAGTAAAATATGATCATTCTCCTACCAAAAAAAAAAATATGCCCTTCAAGAGGAAGGAAAATAACCCCAAAAAGGAGGCTTGAGATACAAAAATAAATGGTAAGCAAATAAAAGGAAACATGCATGTAAATGCAAACAAATAATATCTATAAAAATAATCACACTGATGATGACGTATAATTTGTGGTATTAACAACAAAAGGTAGAATTAAACTATTTGAACAGTGATAATATATGGCTTTTGAGGAGCAAGAGAAAAGTTTTAAGAACATTGACTTGGAGAGTAGATTAAGATAGTATTTAACTACACAAATAGACAATAGCAACAACAAAATGCAATCAGTCAGAAAATAAGGAAGGAAGGAAAAAGGAACAAGGAAATAGCAAGAGAAATATAAAACATAAGACGACAGAAATACACCCAAGTATACCATTATATTTTAAAAACTGAATCCGAGATGTTAATCATTAACGATGAGTAGACATTTTTAAGGATATTTGGGGAAAATCAACATCTAGAGGCTTCCAGCCATGCAGAATGCTTATTATCAGACGTGTCCTTCCCTCTACTCTATACAACTAGACACCAAGTAGACCATAGGAAGCACTGACATAATGATGGGGAAAAAAAAAAACATGATCAGCTCAATGTGAAAAAAACATCTGACAAAATGCAACACCCTTTCCAGACAAAAACATGCAACAAACTCTGAAGATAAGACAACTATCTCAACATAATAAAGTTCATGTATGAAAAGCTCACAGCTAACATCATGCTCAGTGACGAAATACTGAAATTTTTTCCTCTAAGATCAGGACCAAGATGAAGATACTCACTTTTGCCACTTCTCTTCAACATAGTAATAGAAGTGTTTTGTTGAATATGAGAAGTCCTAGCCAGAGCAACTGAGCAAAATAAATAAACAAATAAAAGGCATCCAAATTGGAAAGGAAGTAAAATTATCCCTGCTTGCAGACAACATGATCTTATATGTAGAAAACCCTAAAGATTACACATGTGCACATGTGCTTACACACACAAACTGTTAGAACTAGTTAACTTCAAAGTTGCAGGATATAAAATCAACATACAAACATCAGTTGTGTTTCTATAAACTAACAGTTGAACGATCAGAAAAGGAAACTAAGAAAACAATTTTATTTACAGTAGCATCAAAATGAATAAAATACTTAGGAATGAATATAACCAAAGATGCAGAGGACTTGTACACTGAAAACTCAAAGGAACTGCTGAAAGAAATTAAAGACAACACAAATACATGGGAAGTCATCCTGTGTTCATGGAGTGGAAGACTTAATATTGTTAAAACAATCTACAGAGTCAATGTATTTCCTACCAAAATCCCAATGGCATTTTTTTCAGAAATACAAAAAGCCACCTAAAATTTATACTCAGGGTCTCAAAGACCCAGAATAGCCAAAACAATCTTAAAAAAGAAGAGCAACATTGGAGGTCTCACACTTCCTGATTTCAAAACTTATTAGAGAGCTACAGTTATCAAAACAGTGTGATATTGGCATAAAGAGACACCTAGACAAATGAGATAGAATAGAATGCTCAGAAATAAACTCTTGCATATGAAATCAAATAATTTTTGGCAAGCGTGCTAAGTCCATTCAATGGTGAAAGAATAGTTTTATCAACAAATAATGTTAGAAAAACTAGAAATCCATATCCAAAAAAATTAATTTAGTACATTACCTTACAACATGTACAAAATTCAAAATGAATTAAAGACCTAATCATAAGATCTAAAATCATAAAACTCTTAGAAGAAAACAGAAAGGAAAACCTTCATAAAATTGGAATTGGTAATGATTAAATTTAACAAAAGCATAAGCAACTAAAATCAAGGTAGCTAAATTGGACTATATCAAAATTTAAAACATCTGTACAAAGGACACAACAGAGTGAAAGAAAACCTACCAAATGGAAGAAAGTATTTACAAATCATCGATATGTTAAGGAGTTAATATCCAGAATAAAGAACTCATAACTCCACAACAACAAAAATAACCATACAACTTCAGTTTTAAATGGGAAAAGGACTTAAATAGACATTTCTCCAAAGAAGATACACACTTACATGAAAAGACGTCCAATATTATTAATCATTAGGGAATGCAAATCAAAACAACAATGAGTTATTACCTTACACCCATCGGAATGGCTACTCTCAAAAAGAATATGAAAAATTTACAACTCTTGTGCACTGTTAGTGGAAGTGTAAAACGGTGAAGCCACTATGGTAGACAGTATGGCAGTTCCTCGAAAAAATAGAGATAGCATATGATCCAGCACTTCCAATTCTGGATCTATACCTAAAAGAACTGAAAGTACAATCTGAAAGAGACATTTGTCATCCATGTTCACAGCAGCATTATTTATAACAGCTAAAAGTGGAAGCACCCAAGTATCGGAAGAACCAAGTCAATGGATGAATGGATAAACAAAACATGGTCTATACATACAATGGAGTATTAATCAGCCTTAAAAAAGGAAATTCTGACATACGCTACGACATGAATGAAACCTATAAAACTGTCATGAAAAGCCAAATACTATATGATTCTACGTATATGAGGTATTTAGAGTAATTAAATTAATTGAAGCAAAAAGTAGAATGGCAGTTACCAGAGGTAGGCAGGAGGAAGAAAGGGAGACTTAACATCTTATGGGTATGGACTTTCAGTTTCACAGGAGAAAGAATTTTTGGAGACTGAGTCACAACAATGTGAATATACATACTACTACTAAACTGCACATTTAAATGGCTAAGATGGTAAATTTTATATTAGGTATATTTTTACCAAAACTAATTTTTTAAAATAATATGAAACTCTCCTCTACTGCTAGTATGAATGTTAAATAGTGCAACCATTTTAGGAAGAAAAAAAATATTCAGCATTATCCAGTAAAGTTGGTGTCCAAACTCCATGATGTAGGAACTTATTTCTGCATATGCTTTAGAGAAACCCTGGCGTATATAAACAAAAGACATGTACAAGAATATTTTTCTATAAATAACAAAAAATGCAAATGCCTATTAACAGTAGAAAGGATAAATTGTCGTCTGTTAATAAAATGGAATAACATACAGCAATTAACTTGAGTGAATTAATAGCTGCATGTAGCAACATCAGCGAATCTCAAAAATATATTGTTAAACAAAAAGTGAAGCAATTTATGGAAGAATACATGCCATGTAATTCTATTTATATGAAGTACAAAAAACAATGCAAAAAAATGTGTTTAAAAGAATACATTCCCTAATTTTCTTTTTTTTGAGATGGAGTTTTGCTCTTGTTTACATTGTTTATGGATACATATATGTACTGTAAAAATGTATATAAAATCAAAGAAAGAATTAGCAGTGGATACTGGCCACCTCCAGGGAACCGGGCAGAGGGTACACACATAAACAAAATGAATACATGAGTATTTGTTTTATTACTCCTATTTAAGTTGCACACTTACATAATTTCATATTCTTTTATATGCATAACATGTTTCACAATTTTAAAAACTGCTCCTTTAGTACTTCATAGTGTATGATAGCTCTAGTACAGAAAGTTATATTCCTGATGCTGCCCCAAAATTAAGAACTTTGAGATTAGACAAGTAATTATTTAAGATACAATCCCTGCTCTAAAACAGTTCAGGATGGGTAACAAACAGATGTCCTTTAACTATAATAAAGCATAAGAATTAAAATAGACAAAGAAACCAGCATAGTTACTGATCTTTAATAGAAGATGCACAATACATATTTGAGTGATTTATTGAGGAAAGCTTCTTGGAGGAGATGTGTCTCCTATGGCTTTGAAATGGTGATGGGATTCTCCTGTTGATTTTAATGAACGCATGCATAAATGACACTTTGTAAGTTTCCTAGAGCCTTGCTATTCTAAATGTGGTCATGGATGGGCTATATATTAGCATCATTTGGGAATTTATTTAAAAAATAGACTCCGCCCCATACCCCACCATAAAACTTAACAAATCAGATTCTGCATTTTCATAAGATACCCAGGTGATCCACATACACCTTAAATTTGAAAAGTGCTGCTTTATGGTATATTTACGTTATATTCAAACAGAAACAGCCATCTAAATTTTTTTCTCAAGAATGTCTAAAATGTGCGTTTTGCTGCCTTGTCCCTGTGATTTGATTACATTTTATTTATATATACATATATGCTTTATTGAATGTATTATGTTATTACACACACATATACATTATGGAAATATACTATACCCAGTTTTGGCTCCCAGATTCAAACCCTTCCTCCCACCCTACTTCCATAACCTTTTTATAGTCTGGATGACCATGAATTTCATTCCTTATTGTTTAAAAGAACACATTCCCTAATTCTTTTTTTTTTTTTTTTTTTTTTTTCTGAGACAGAGTTTCGCTTTTTTGTTGCCCAGGCTGGAGTGCAATGGCGCGACCTCAGCTCACTGCAACCTCTGCCTCCTGGGTTCAAGGCAATTCTCCTGCCTCAGCCTCCCGAGTAGCTGGGATTAGAGGCATGTGCCACCACACCCAGCTAATTTTGTATTTTCAGTAGAGACAGGGTTTCTCCATGTTGGTCAGGCTGGTCTCAAACTCCCGACCTCAGTGATCCACCCGCCTCAGCCTCCCAAAGGGCTGAGGTTACAGCAGTGAGCCACTGCACCTGCCAGCACATTCCCTAATTCTACAGAACATAGCCATACACTGCTTACAGATAGGAATATGTTCTGAGGAATTAGTCATTAGGCAATTTCATCATTGTGTGAACATGTACTTCTACAAACCTAGACGGTACAGCCTACTACACACCTAGGATATATGGTATAGTCTGTTGTTCCTATACTATAAACCTGTTCAGTGTGTCACTATACTGAGGTATAGATACTCTCCAAGCTGCCTTAGAGAGTATCCAATTCAGTATCCTACTGAATTCTATAGATAACTGTGAAATAATTGTATTTGTTTATCTAAACATAGCAAAGGTAATGCACTACATTACGACTTCAGGATGGCTAAGATACCACTAGGTGATGGGAATTTTTTAGTTCTAATATAATCTTACAGAACCACCAACACATATCCAGTCTGTTGCTGAAGGAAATATCATGTGGCACATGATTATATACAAGAAAGTGTTGTCTGAGAATTTATTCAGAAGTGACTGGAATATCTCTTCTTTACAGATCAATTGATTCATTAATTTTTTTCACTTATTAAATGTGACACGTCACAGACCAATTCCAAGCTCTAGGAAAGCAAGAGTGAAAAAGACCAACAGTGTCCCCGCCCTCGTAGAGCTGGCGTTTGGATGGAGAATTAAATGCAAAACAAAGTATTATATTAATGTTTTATTCAATATGAAGGCAATATTTCAAAAATTAACTTGGCTGAGTTTTCAAAACAGAAAGTTAATAGGTTTGTAGATTTCTGTCTGACATGAGCTCATAGGATCACAGAACCTTGGAGCCAAAAGGTACCTTAGAGGGTATCCAATTCAACAGCTTATTTACACCTGACACTTAGAGATGTTAAAAAGCTGGACTGGGATCCAAATTCTGTGAAATTACTATAAGGCTCATTTATTTAGATTATTAACTGTATATATTAAAAGTCACATTCAGAGGGATTTCAAATCATAGCATTAGGAACATTCCAAGAGAATGTGTTTATTTCTTGTTCTTTTCTCTCAAAGAAACCGATTACACTAACTTTGAGTTACTTATATTCATAGCTAGCACTGAACAGATTTAATAAACATAAATTTGGAAACACAACCAAAAGCCAAAGATTGAAAGAAACATTAAAGAACACAGAAGGCTCTTTTGAACTGTCAAATCATAAAGAGGAAACATGGTTTTGTTAATTTAAAGTATGGTTCTTTGGGTATATACCCAGTAATGGGATTGCTGGCTCAAATGGTGTCTCTGGTTCTAGATCATGGACACAGGGAGGGGAACATCACACACTGAGGCCCATCGGGCAGTGAAGGAAAGGGGAGGGAGGGCATTAGGACAAATACCTAATGCACTCAGAGCTTAAAACCTAGATGGCGGGTTGAGGTTGACAGCTGCAGCAAACCACCATGGCACATGTATACCTATGTAACAAACCTACATGTTCAGCACATGTATCCCAGAACCTAAAGAAAAATTTTGAAAAATTCCCAAAAAGAATACTGTGAAGAAAATAAGATAAAGTATGGCTCTTTAAGCTGAGCTGTTTTGACTTCATTTCAGCATCTCCTTGTTTTTATTGAGCGACTACTGACTACTTGCATTAGAAAATCAGACCTTACCTTAATAGGGAGAAAAACAGCCTTGAAATATAAAATAAATAAGATTTCGTGGGTCACAGGTTAAATTCATCACAAGCAAGTTCAAGTTTTGTCCGTAAGATTCATTCAAAAGGCCAGATGGTATTTTGACATCATAAATATCTGAATTTCCACCTCATAACCCAAGTCATTCCCAGCACCTATTTATCGGTTTCTACGTAATGCATCCCGTTCTTTTCCCTAAGGGGAAATTACTTAGGAGGAGCAAAGGAGGAAAATTTACTCTCACACAGAAGTTATGCTCTGCCATTTCTTTTACTCATTCATCACAAAAAGCCACAGTATTCTGATTTTAAGTTTTCCATTAACAAGCATCTTACATTTTTGCTTTTCACTTCACATGAAACAGAGAAAATGTTGAAATAATAATAAACCTCCAACCTTCAAAACAAAAGGTTTTTCCATCAGTTTGCAGAAATTTGGGCTATTGTTAGGTTCCCCAGGAACAGGGCACTATCCTATTTTTCTGTGGTTTCTGAAAATATTTATTCCCCTGGTTGGGAAATACTCAACCCTTGCCATTTTTCTTGGGAAGAACTCATTATATAATAAAGTATTTATCTTTTCCTCGGAGCTGGCCTCCCAAGAAATAAAGAAAACATGCAGAACACTTTGAAATGATGGTGAAGCACATTTTAAGAGGAAAAAGAAAAAAAAAAAAAAAACAAGATTCTGAGAACATTAGTCTGACCCCAAAAGAGAGAAACACTTGTAATCAATTTTCTTTTCATTAATGCAATAAATGCTGCTTGCACTTTGTGTGCCTAAAGAGAACCATTCTGAGATAAAGGATGCCTCCCCAACCTTTTATACTGAACCGGTGGTTTCCCAAATTTAATATGCATGAAGAGTGCACGTGTGCCCTCTTAAATCCAAGAACCAAACCCTGCCTGTGCAATAAATCTCACCACTACTCCACTATTAGACAGGGGATTAAAACTAATCTAGCAATCCCCAAACCAAGCACTGAGTGGATTAAAATGCAAAACGCATGGGAGTAGAAAGATGCTTAATGCTAAATAACAAACATTTCAATCATAGAAATCATTTTTATCTTCTTGTTTATGCTAAGTAGATACTATTAGACTTAATATCTGTATTAACACAAGTGGAGAAAAGAAACAGTATTACCAAGACCCAAGTACTTTAATGCCTTAGAACTGCTGGCCCAAAAAAACAAAAGCAAACAAAAATGAGCTTAATAAAAGGACTAGACTGTGATCTTTAGATTAATTGTTTACTCCTTTAAGGTCAACTCAACAATGCTTGACCTTCCTATTTTTCCTTTAAGCCAATGCAGTACACAATTTAAAGGTTGAATCAAGACAAAAGAGTTTCCAGGGTTCCAAGCCTGAAACCGGATCAGGCTCTCTCTGAGTAATGCCTATGTAATATTTAACTCAGCAAATGCCTTAAGCAATATCTTCTTGACCAAATTCTCACAGCGCATAATAGGAGAGTCCCTGTTGCAGTGAACCCAGAAGATGCCCTTAAGAGGCCTGCACCCCATAAAGCTGTAGCTGATTGCAAATGTAGGAAAGTGAACACGTGCAGGCTCTCATTAGCACTGTCTATCCAAAGAACACAAGACACACACACATCTGGCCTCTCCTAACGGCTGTGGAACCCATTATACACAAAACCAATGACTCTGCTCCAACTGCAATCCATATAATGCTGGAAGGAAATCCATAAAGTTTTATCTGAAACACTGTTGTACCTTTCAACTCTGTCATCTTCCTCAATTTTCCACTTCTGGGTTCTGTTATACCCTCTCTCAGACATCTGTGTTTCAACTTGAATCCCTCCCCGGCCCTTCCCCACCCCCACTTCCCTACAAAACACTCCTCAAGTCTCCCCTCCTGTACCATGCTATGCGAGTCCTACCAAGTCAGGCTCAGTCTTTCTTATGTAAAACAACTGCTACAAATGGTTATAACACTGACATGGAGGTTGGGCCTGGGACACTTACTTCATCCCCAGCATTTGTTTCCAAACACAAAATCTAGGTGACAAATTAGACTACTATACGTAAGTGCAGTGTAAAATGGAAGGTACATACACAACCCTTGGACTGGCCTAGGTATTTATAACTTGTTCTCAGTTCTCAGTTGGTATTCATTTCATTTCCTCTTCAACCAATTCCTCATGGTTCAGAAAGCTTTACGCATTACACAGGAGTAAGAGGAGTTACAAATTAAAACTGGGGTTTATAAAATAGGAATAGGAAGATCTCTGATTTCAAGCATTATGACACGTAAGTTTCCACAGTGAAATAGCTAAGTCATCTCATATTTGTAACAAAACACAGAAGTTGAGATTCGATGTAATGTGACTTCCTCAAAAAACCATGTTTTGTCATCTTTCTGTGTGTGTATGTGTGTGTGTGTATGTGTATATATGTATGTGTGTGTGTGTGTTTTGTTTTGTTTTGTTTTTTTTGAGACAGAGTTTCACTCTTGTTGCCCAGGCTGGAGTGCAAAGGCACCATCTCAGCTCACTACAACCTCTACCTCCCAGGTTCAAATGATTCTCCGGTCTCAGCCTCCAAATCTTTCTGTATTTTAAAGGGCCATAGAATTACTATATCTTAGGGAAACAATAAGTTGGGTACTGGGAATTATTCAAGCATGGCTCAGTCATGATGATGTGGACTTTCACTTATGAGGACAGTTTTGTAAAAACATTCCAATGTTTCTAGTTTTTGACGGTATATCTGTCTTATCAGCAAAGATCACCAATGTAGTCCAAGGGCTCTTCAGAAATCACCCCAACCCCTCAAGCAAACGGACTATTGAAAAAGCAGCCGGGCACGGTGGCTCAAGCCTGTAATCCCAGCACTTTGGGAGGCCGAGGTGGGTGGATCATGAGGTCAAGAGATCGAGACCATCCTGGTCAACACGGTGAAACCCCGTCTCTACTAAAAATACAAAAAATTAGCTGGGCATGGTGGCGTGTGCCTGTAATCCCAGCTACTCAGGAGGCTGAGGCAGGAGAATTGCCTGAACCCAGGAGGCGGAGGTTGCGGTGAGCCGAGATCACACCATTGCACTCCAGCCTGGGTAACAAGAGAGAAACTCCGTCCCAAAAAAAAAAAAAAAAAAAGAAAAAGCAGCTGATTTTGTGGAAGGAGTTCCCAAATCCCAATCAGTTGGCCAGGGCTGTTCCATGATGAAATTTTCACCAGTCTACACCAAGTTACTACAAAGTGAAATTTGTTTAACATGCAGACAATAATTGTTTATTCTAAGATTATCTCCTTCCTATACTTTCAGTATTCAAATCTCTTTTATGAAGTTTTGATTACAATGAGTGACAGTTGATTTATTTTCTGTTTGCTTTCTGGGTTTTGCTTTTTCACTGGGACACATCTTTCTTGGAAAAATTTCAATGGGCAACATTTTGAAATTTAATGATCCATGAAGCCCAAATTGCTAGGACTTTGTAGAATAAGAAAAAACGTTCTAGGGATGAAGTTTTCATCTTTCTTTCCGAATATGAATCCATCTCACAGCTCTAGTAATCAGATGAGAGATTAAAAATAAATTGTTGTGTTGGCTTAATTTTAGCTAACTTGAATTTAATAATCAAGAACAATTACCACGACAGAATCCAGTTTTCTCATCGAGGTCCTGACTGATTGATTAGTCAGCTCATGAAGAGACTGATTCTGTGATACAAATAGTGAGAATAGCAAAAAGGTATGGAATCCGAGTACATAAATCCCCACACACAACAATCTTGAAAATGTAGGCCTGTCATTGCTGATTAACAAGTTCCCCATCTTCTTGTTTCCACCTTGCTCATTGTTGCTTTGAGAAGCTGGAAGCCTACTTACATTCCTGAGGTTGGCAATGTCTGGCTTCTGAAGGTTTATAGAATTTCTCCACGTTCCCATCTGCCTGCTGTGAATTTCACTGTACACACACTGCTGCTGACCTCATGTATCACGGATCTAGAAAATATCCGCTAGAAACTCAAATGCCCATTTCTCATCTTTGTGTGATTTTTGCAGGAATGTGTACGTGTGTGTGAGCTTACGATGCTGTTTATAGGAAGATATCATTCATCACTTAGAAGGCACGTAGTAGTTTATTTTCAGGATCCTCTGAAAAGGTGGGAAAATCTCATCCCCATTATTTTTAGGCACTGTCACCGTCTCTCAAGACATCAGTTTTAATATGGTATCACACCAAAAATGATGGCAGTGTAGCAATTTTGGGCCAATGAATGGGCATCCTTTATCATTGCCTAGTGTACCAAGTCATCTGAAGCAAGGACAGTCAATGCCTATAGGCATTCCTTGTTGAAATTCCAATTAGAAAGGAAAATAAAGGACAATTGTACAGACTGTTCAAAGTTGGACGATGCCAAATAATATGGAGAGAAACAATGTCGGATGGCTTTTTGGATCTCTAGAGTATTCCAGATGATACGCTACTTGCAATATGTTTTGAACCCCTAGGAAAGACGATTTATATTACCATTGAAGATGTAGGTTAAAAAAAAATCAAAGAAAAAGACATTATACAGAACTGGTCTTAAAAAATACTTATTGGCCACCATCACCATGCCAAAAATGACATCCCAGTATCAATCAGGATGATCAGAAAGGACCGCTGGAATATGTGGCTCTTTGACATGGTTTTTTAATCAGATGTCCCCAGAACTCGGTGCTCATGAATCACAGAACTGAAAATGATCCCCAGCCATTACAGAATTCATTCGCCTCCCTCTGAGAGGAGCAGTACAGAAAGCACTGAAATGAAACCACCTGGCCATTTCTTTCAAATGCCCTGAGAATGTGCCACAACTCTGCTTTCATCCTGTATCCCAATGTTTCATTCCTCTTGCTGGCAGAAAAGAATTCTCCCCACACATGGATGTCTAACCTAAATCCTTCATGCTGCAATTTATGTCCATTCCCTTTGTTCAAAATGACTGTTTCTTCTCACACCTGCTCTACATTAGGTGACTATGACATACTTCTGGGTAATCATTCTAGAGGATAGAAAGGCATAAACTCCTGCAGCTGAGGGTAGTAGCATATTTTCCATGCAGATGTGTGAGTCATCATCAAATTGTGAAATCTTTGTGAGTAGCAGCACATGGGAAAGATTGCCTTTTGCCAACTCTTCTCTGATTACATGTTATAAGGAAATAGTCAACAGAAGTGGAGTTAGAAACAGAGTAACACTGGACCTACAAACACACACACAATTTATGGGCTTTACTTGGAATGAAACAAAAATTTATAAGCTGGTAAGTGCCTTCTGTTCTAAGCACTACTGAGTTTCTGATGCTTGGACACCTTGTATGCCTCTGCGATCTAAGGCAGGCTATAGCTATGGGTGCATGAAGCCAGTCTAACTTGCTAATTCTGCTAAAACTCAGACCTGTCACTCTGGTTGTTTTATGCCATGTGGTCAGAACAACCAGTAAGTGGTATGCTTCATAGGTTAACTGTTTTGAAATAATTTAGATATAGCCATGAGTAGAAAACTATATGGCTCTGCTTCCTGAGACTATAGGGAAGTAGTGTTATCTAATACATTTCTCACTAATGCACTGCATGCCTAGATGATCCACATCTAAGAAACTCCCAATATGTGCCAGAGATTGACAGCATTAGTACCACCGTGAAGCATGTTAGAAATAGAGTCCCTGCCGGGCGTGGTGGCTCACGCCTGCAATCCTAGCACTTTGGAAGGCCGAGGCGGCTGGATCACGAGGTCAGGGGATCGAGACCATCCTGGCCAACATGCTGAAACCCCGTCTCTACTAAAAATACAAAAATTAGCTGGGTGTGGTGGCGCACGCCTATAGTCCCAGCTACTCAAGACACTGAGGCAGGAGAATTGCTTGAACCCAGGAGGCGGAGACTGCAGTGAGCCGACATCATGTCACTGCATTCCAGCCTGGTAACAAAGTGAGACTCTGTCTCAAAGTAAAAAGAAAAAAAAAAAAAAAGAAATAGAATCCCAGTCTCCCCTCCAGACTGCTGCATCTTAACAAAATCCCTAGGCACCTCACAAACACATTTAAATTTGAGAAGCACTGACCTCCTTCACTCATCAAAGCCTCTATTTCCTCATCTACAAAATGAGTATCGGCCAGGTGTGATGGCTCATGCCTGTAATCCCAGCACTTTGGGAGGCTGAGGCGGGAGGACCACTTAAGGTCAGGAGTTTGAGACCAGCCTGGCCAACATGGCAAAACCCTGTCTCTATTAAAAATACAAAAATTAGCCAGGCATGGTAGTAGACAACTGTAATCCCAGCTACTCGGGAGGCTAAGGCAGGGGAATTGCTTGAAACTGAAAGGCAGAGGTGGCAGTGAGCCAAGATCATGCCACTGCACTCCAGCCTGGGCGACAACAGTGAAACTCCATCTCAAAAAAATAATAATAACACAAAAATTAGCTGGGTGTGGTGGCACATGCCTGTAATTCCAGCTACTCAGGAGGCTGAGGCACAAGAATCGCTTGAACCTGCGAGGTCAAGGTTGCAGTAAGCCATGATCGCACCCCTGCACCGCAGCCTGGGCGACAGACTGTGACTCTGTCTCAAAAATAAAACAAAATGGGTATCAACGGACACCTGTTAACTTGCTTCAGAGCAAAGGAGGATTAATGTCAGGGGTTTTTCTCCCTCTTCCAGGAATAGTCTCTATATAAACACAACATGGGGGCGTCATTTCACTTGCTGGCACAGGCAATGGCTGAACATGTTTTGGGAGAAGAGCCAGGACTCCTTCCTAGATAACACATCTGTCCTTCATCCAAACTTCCCTTCATGGCCTAATGGCTCCACAGAGCAGCAGAGCTGTTCAAGCAACTGCCTTTGGAGAAACACCCAAGCCTGATCCCAATGAAAACAGCTCCTCTGCTCCCTGTCTTGGCTGTCAAACACAAACACTCTGTGGGTTAAGTTAGCCCAGCTGGATGTCTGCTGCTGAGCCATCTGCAGAACAACTCGCAGACCAGTAGCTGGACTCTGGCTAAGACAAAAGGCAGGGGGAAGCTGGGGGAGAAACGCCACAGCCTGACTGCAGGGACTTTCTCTCTCATTCCTTCCTTGTTTAATTCCTTCCCTCAGAAGGGACAAGAATGGAAGGAACAGATGAGGACTTCATGCAGCTAGAATGCTCTGGGGGCAGTCAGGCAAAACTCTAGCCAGATGCTCAAGGAATGCTACAGAGGATTCACATCACACCTACACCCCAAAAGCCAAGTCAGAAGGACAGAAAGGGGCAGCCCCAATAGCATGAAAATTCAGAAATCAAGAGGGCACTGAGGCTGAGCACGGTGGCTCACACCTGTAATCCCAGCACTTTGGAAGGCCAAGGCAGGCGGTTCACTTGGGTCAGGATGAACCAGCCTGGCCAACACGGTGAAACCCTGGCTCTATTAAAAATACAAAAACTTAGCTGGGCACAGTGTCAGACACATGTAATCCCAGCTACTCGGGAGGCTGGGGCATGAGAATCGCTTGCACCTGGGAGGCAGAGGTTGCAGTGAGCCAAGATCACACCACTGCACTCCAGCCCGGGCAACAGAGTGAAACTCAATCTCAAAAAAAAAAAAAAGAGGTCACTGAATCACTCTCTCCACTCATAATCCCAATCCCTCCCCCAGGTTTGTGCAGCTACTAGACAATAAACCTTTTAGACTTACCAAGAAACAAAAACAGACTGAGCCCTTGACCTCCCAGTTACCAGTTCTTCTACATCTAAAGACCTGGGTTAGAGAGAACACATGATTTCTCCGCCAGAGAGGCAGTGGTAGACGCAGTCTCTTTAGGTTGAAACGGCCTGAATAGCAACGTCAAAAATGTTAGATCAGTCATACTGACTTTGGAACCACGTAGACAAGATACTGTGAATGTGTCATTTGATTCCATCAGTGGGTAACAAAGGCAACCCTAAACACAAGTAAGGTAGGAGGAGACTAATGTTGAATTCTGAGTGTACACACACACACACACACACACACAACGCAGACCAGGTTTCCAGAGGTGCCACAGTTGTTCAGTTCGAGCCACAGAACGGCCCTTAGCATGCTAACCTGCAGACTAACAGCCGCCCAGTTCCCGCTCAACCTGACCTCACTTCATTTATCCTCTTGACCTCCTTACCTCTCACTCTTTCCTTTTCCCTCCTTCATTTTATCCATCAGATTTCAAGATTTAAGAGGGGGCAGCTTTGAGAAAATGAACTGCTACAATCAACAACCAACATCAGCAATAAAAGGCTGGAGATAAAAGGAAAGCACCCTCAAACAAAATTATCTGAAGAACTTCAGTGAAAGGAACTACTTCTGGTCCAAAGGGTTTTTTAAATAGAGAAAATGTTGTGTATTTATTGTGTACAACATGTTGTTTTGAAATACATATTCCTTGCAGAATGACTCAGCTAAGCTAACATATGTATTGCCTCACATACCATTTGTGTCGTGAGAGTACCTAAAATCTCTCAGCAATTTTCAGATATGATACATTATTATCAATATAGTCACCATGTTGTACAATACACCTCCTGAACTTATTCCTCCTAAGATTTTATATTCTTTGACCATCTCTCCAACCTCCAAGCAGGCATCATTCTACACTCTATTTTAATGAGTTCAATTTTTTTTTTTTTTTTTTTTTGAGATGGAGTCTCACTCTGTTGCCAGGCTGGAGTGCAGTGGCGTGACTTCAGCTCACTGCAACCTCCACCTCCTGGGTTCAAGAGATTCTCCTGCCTCAACTTCCCGAGTAGCTGGGTCTAGAGATGCCCACCACCATGCCCGGCTAATTTTTTGTATTTTTAATAGGACTGTGTTAGCCAGGTTGGTCTCAAACTCCTGGCCTCAGGTGATCCGTCTGCCTCAACCTCCCAAAGTGCTGGGATTACAGGTGTGAACCACCACACCCGGCCATGAGTTTGATTTTTTTTGTTGTTGTTGTTAGATATGTAAGTGAGGTACTGAGGTATTTGTCTTCCAGGTTCATCCATGTTGTCACAAATCACAGGATTTCTTTTGTTTTTAAACCTGAATACTATTCCGTTGTGTGCATATATATACACCATACTTCCTGGATCAATTCACCCACCAATGAACACTTAGTTTGATTCCACGTTGCGGCTACTGTGAATAATCCTGCAACGAACATGGAAGTGCCCATTGCTCTTCCATGTACTGATTTCATTTCCTTTGGATACACACCCAGTAGTGGAATTGCTGGATCATACAGTAGTTCTGTTTGAAATGTTTTGAGAAACTTGTATACTGCTTTCCATTGTGACTGTGCTAATTTAGATTCCCATCGACAGTTCCAGCACATTGCCTTTCTCCCCCCACACCAGGGCAGAAATCAAGACACAAAAGAAGAGAAAGATGGATAGAAGAGATGCTTTCCCTTTCCTCCGTCATTAAACCATGGCAGCCTTCATACATGGGAAGAAGATGGGATTTGAGTGTTCTATGATGTTTCAGACACACATTGAAAATTACATAGTTAAAATAAAGATCACAGTGGATGCTACCATTTCTGCCTGGAGCTTATCATCAAAGCAGTTCTGGGGGAAGAGTTATCTCTCAAGGATCCAAAAGTCATCGAAGTAGGTTTGATGGCCTACTATGTCCTATTACGTGTTCCCTCTAGGTTGGAAATTGCCACGTGGTTTGGGTGCCTTAAGATTCTTCCAGCATGAGATGTTGGAAGCTGCTCCTTGGGATTTGCTCTGTTTTCTTCCTGGTGCCAAATACTTTCCTCAACCTCCAACCTCCCATGCCAGGCAGCACATCCTGTCTTTGGACAGCCCGCCATGTTCGTGCCTGCCATCAAATAGTCGCGGGCCATCTTCCCTCCGGCTCCCAACAACCTGGGAGGCTTGTTCAGGAGACAGAAACAGAGGCTCAGCAAGGTTAGTAACGTTGCTCTCAGTCACAGAAACAATTAAGGGGAGAGTAGGGATACCTATACTTCCAAGTTCAGCTGGCTCCAAAGCCCGTCTTCCAAAGCCCCAATGCTATCTCCTTAAAAGGACAGAAGGTTCTCCCTTCATCAGGAGCTCATTCATTCATTTCTTTCCCCTGAGGGCCTCTGTGTGCCAGCCTGGAGTTGGGCATGCTGCACAATCTCACCCTGGACTCCTGGAGATAACATTTCCTCCTTGCCATCGTAGCGTAGGCAGGAAAATATGATGCTTATAAGAAAGTGCTTTGATGGGGGTGAGGGAAAAGCTTGGATTTGAATCTCAAGTCACCTACCTATTTACTGTAGGATCCTGCACTACACTTCCTTATACCTGTTTCCACACCCTTCAAGTTGGCATAATAATATTCTATTACATGATAAGATACAAAAACATATCATGTAAATAAGTTTTGATTCTAAACATAGAATCTGAAACAGTACCTGGCACAAAGAATATATATACACTAATAAATAAAAACTACCCTCCTTCTCCCCCAGGATTGTTATGATAGAAATTTATCATCTGGGAACAAGGAAAAAAGACCCCACGACAGTTTAAGGTGCCACTCAAAGCATAACGCTCAGACTACTGCCTATTTGGTTTCTACATTGGGTCTGTCCCACCCACCTTCAGCTTTCACTGGACTAAAGACAAAAAGGGTCTAATGCATTCCTGGCGGTTTTTCAAAGCATGGCAGAAGTGAGTCGGGTTTATAAGATTAATTCTTTTCACTCTAGGCAGTGGGTCAAATCAGAACCTTCACTCAACCAACTCAGTGGATAATCTCCTTTTATTACTTTCAATCAAACTAAGTGTCTGCAATCTGTACAACGGCCACCAAGTTAGTGGGGAAAAATAATTTGTAGAGCATGATTATAAAAAGATGAGATAGAACACAAGGTCTAGACAGGATAAGCATCCTGTGAGTTTGCTCCTATCTCATTGCATAGAAAGCTTCTATGACACAAACTGCATTAGGGACATACAGCTGTTCTGCTAAGCTAAAAATCAAAGAAAGAAATACACATTGTTCACAGATCAGTTTCTTATTTAAATAAGAGAAACAGCCTATTGGTTAGACTCATATCCTTTGTCACACTCACATGGAGCGCGATCCATCGCTCGTACAAGTTTAGCATGAAAAGGTTTCATTGTGTAAAAACCAGAAGCTTCTTTTAAAAGATAATAAAATTCTAGTTACACAACTGGACAACATCACAAAACCGTCTGGATTGTGGAAACCGCTCTCTTCCTGTGATGGATAATAAGGCATGGGGTTTTGCTTGCTTTGATTAATTTCAGAATATTGCAGAGAACCCGCATAATCCCTAAGATAGCAAAGGAGAGAAGGAGAAGCAACGGGCAATGATAAAAGCACAGTAATGGAGCGAGAGCTATGTTTCCTCTGCTGTAGGAAAGCTGCCCCCAGCCCCCACCAAAAAAAGAAACCAATTTCATTTGGACAAGTACGAACCATAATAAGAGTCGACGCAGGAAAATGTCCTTTGGCTCTGGGGCTTAAATTATATGTACCAAGGCTGAGCAATGCAAAACAAAAACTATGAGATGTCTCCATGACTGTGATCAGATATATAACATAGCTGGAAAATGCACATTTCCCTTTTTTCAAATCACAGCAGCCATTATTTATACAAGTACTGAATATGGAAAAGGCTCTGACAAATTTACAGTGGTGTTTGGATGGATGAGGATGGCGGATGATGGATGAGGGAGACAGAGGATTCCCTTATTAAAGCATCAAATTCTTCCCTAAATATCAAATAGACATCTTAGCCACAACTGCACTGCTTCATGCTCAAAATTACATCAACCAACCATGTTAAATGTTTTTCTTTAATAGGAAAAGGCAGGATTTTCTCCTAATAAATATTGTTAATTTGGACTATGGCATTAAGTACCTTTCCTTTTTTGCATAATGTGGACTTCAAAGTGTATGCCTGTCAAACAAGAATAAATGTGACAATTCACAAATATAAATGGAAGCCAGCAAAAAACTGAGTAGCAATCTCAAGCATGCTATTTTGTTCTAAAATTTTAGTAAATAATTTCAGTAGATATCATCTTCCAGATGTATTTTTGGTGTCTTTTTGACAGGACAGAAGCTCTGAAGGGGAGGAAACTCACCATTCACTGTATAATTTTTTTTAATCCTATGCCCAGATTTTAAAATATACAGAATGTTAGAAGCACTGCAGCGCCCACTAGTGGACACGTTAAAATCACAGCTGCATCCTGTCATTCAACGAAAACCAGTCCAAGGGCATTCACCATAGTGGGGTGAAAAACAGGAAGAAAGAGTATAAAATAAAAAGCATCTGCTTTAAAATCCATTTACGTGACCATTTACTTCTTATTTTATCTTTGCAATGATAACAGAGGCATGCACAAAGAGAAAAACTTTCTTCTGAGGCTCAACTTTTCTATCATTTGATCCTATTGTAACCTCAGTGGTACACAGAGATGTGTCTGGCAGCGCTGAAGATACTTTTTTAATTAATAAAATGCTCCGTGTCTAATAAATCTTGCTCCAGAAGGAGTTAGGATATAACATTTAAAGTTTCATCTCAAGAAAAAGAAGTCCCTCTTTACAAATTCTAACCAATCCTACTCCAGTCAAGTTATCCCTTGTTACCTGGGGTGCCCCCTTGCTCTGCAGTGTCCTTTAATAGTAACAGATCCTGTCTACTCACACCTCGTAATGACATCACTAGAAAAAAATCTTGGAGCATAAGCACAATGTACATGTAATCCAACAGCAATCTGATTGTAATTTACCAGGCAACAATGTTTACACATTGCAAGTGTTACTAATTCCTTTTTTAAAAAAATGAAAAACAAGTCTCATTTTGTATTTTAATATTTCTGCTTAGAAACAATGGTGATTAAGTCCCATAAGAAATATATTTGACAGATAAGCCAAAAGTTACTACTTTAACTTGATTTCTAAGTAATTCACAGATTTTTAAGCAGTTATATGAAATCTGTTTTAAAAGAAATAGAAGACATTTATAAAACATCATCCATAAAACTATAAAACAACAAAACATTCCTAATTCAAGTTGACCCAAGACATCTTATTTAGCATGAGTGTGTTAAAAGAACTAACACAAGCCATGGAAACGAAGGCTATAATTGTTTTTAAGATTCTAGAAGTACATAGAACTTAGACTAGATATTTTATTCTGACACATGTGAACTGGAGATATTACAGTTTATCAGCAAAATGTCTGGGCTTTACTGCTCACTTTATCTGATAAAACATCTTAATAGGCCTAATTTGCATTTTGAAGAAATGAGGAAACATTGTCAAGACCAACGACCCTCCGCAGAATTCATTCCTCAGGTCTAGTCCCTGCCTTGTTACACCTTCTCTCAAAAGTCCCTGCCCCAGCAGCTGTCAAATCCATCAGAAGCCCACAATAAGGTACCATTCTACTATAATAAACAGCATTATGGGACAGTGGGTAAAGGAGGGGAAATAAGAAAGTGGTCAAAGGGATTGGGAAACCTTTTATGAAAATTAGTTGTGTGTGGCAGCATGCACCTGTAGTCCCAGCTATTCAGGAGGCTGAGGCAGGAGAATCACTTCAACCCAGGAGGCTGGGGCCGCAGTGAGCCGAGATTGCACCACTGCTCTACAGCTTAGGCAAGAGCGAGACTCCAACTCAAAAAAAAAAACAAAAAATACCTGGCATGATCACTTCTCCCTCAGCTCTGTAAGAGGAGGGAGAACAGTGATCTTGTGACTCTGGAAAATTCAATAGGGGAGCAGGTGGGTGGCATGGAGCCTCCTCCCCTCTGCCTTGCCTTTGTATTTTGTTCTTGGTTCAAACCAATTAACTAGTCAAACATTTTCATGGGCTGTTTCTGGTAGGGAATAAGGGTATGGAGATAACAAAATACATATGAGGGGGAAAGGGGAGAGAGGAAAGTCAGTCTAAACAGCATTCCCCAAATTCCCAAAATATCATTCCCAACTACAATTGGAGTTATTTGAAGAAACAAAAATAGGCAGTAAATAAATGATGATAAATACCAAGAAATTAGTCTTCCTACCTCCAGGAAAAAGTCCAACAGGGCTTCTATGACATGAATGAAATTTTGCCTTGGCACCAGGCTATAATATCAGCATCAAAAATAGGACACTGTTACTTTAAAAAAAACTACCTCTCTTTTTTCAATGGCTTAAATTACCTGAATGTGTTTGCAATTGGTGGCAGCTGTTTGGCTAACGTATGGTATAGATTTTTTTATACACTTAAGGGATTTTTTTAAACTAATCAGAGAATTCCCACCAACACCACTCTCTGTGCTTTAGCTAACCTCTGTTTTCAAGCCCTCCATTAAGAATGTATCTTCTTGGGATGTCTTCCTGTACTATAATTCTTCCCGTACTATATACAATCTTTACCAAGATTGTTCTTCACATTGTCTTTTATGAAATCTGCACCTACAGATTTCAATAGGTATTCCTCAGAAAATCAGGGAGTTCAATGGACTCCCTGACTTGCTTAAACAGTGAGTTGGGAAGTTATTTGCTTAAACAGTTTGTTTACTACAGGTAAGAGCTTTGAATACAAAAATAGATGCTGTCTACCTCCAATAGGTTAGACAGGGTATGCCCTTGGACTTTCATTTCAAAAGAAAGCACAGACTGGAAAATATCAACTTGAATCCATATAGTTCAATATCACGGTAATAGTAACACTAATGGTGGTAACAGAGCAGCAAGCAAGCCCCAAAGAACACAGACTAGCACTGTTCTCAGCACTTTACTGATTTTACCTCTTTAAATCCTCACAATCAGTGGCTGTGAGGGTCCCTACAAATGAAGAATCTGAGTTTCAAGTAAGTTAAGCTACTTTCCCCAACTACTGTGTGGTGGAGATGGGTTTTCAACCCAAGCCCATCTGGAGACTATGTTCCGAAACACACAGAACGGAGAAACTGGGCTCAGGAAATAATTGTACACTCACAATGGCTGGAGTTGCCAGGTTTCTTCTCCAGACCTACTGCCTATGTCTTAGCCTCCAACTTCCAGTCCTCTATTGCACTATCGTGTGAGCAGCAGGACTCCAGCAGCAAAGCCCTAAGGGACGGCTGACCAGAGCAGCATTGAGGACCCCACTTCCATGGTGCCTTCATCCAGGACAAGCAGAACGGAACATGGATAAGGGTGGATCTTTGCTGGGCTAAAGGAACTGGTGGGAATGGGAGGAACCCGTGTGTACTTCCAGAAAAGCATATTTGACTGATCCCCACATGCAGTTGCTGGAAGAGAAAGTCTTTAAGGTCCAGTGAAGACTTGAAGACATGGAGAGCTGTATTTTGCTCATGGATGGTGAAATTCTATTTCAAGATGGAAATGCGCCTTCAAATAATCTATTAATTAAATATAATACCAATCAAATCTCCAATAGGGCATTTCTTAGCAACTGGTTAGCAAATCCTAATATTTATATAGAAGCAAAGAATAAAGAAGAGTCAAGGTAATTTTTAGAAAGAATTAATAAGGGAGATGGTCTTTTCTTCTTACCTCACTAGATATCAAGACTTATTAGAAAGCTATAATAATTACACCCACCCAATATTAGCATAAGACTAAATATGCAAAGCTTAGAATAGTTCCATAGACACGTGGGAACCTGTTATATAACAGAACTACACTGCAAATCGATGGGAGAAATTGTGGACTATTCAACTACTGGTACTGGCACAATCAACTACCCATGTACAAGAGTAGAAAATTAGACCACTTTCTTTCAAAATGCAAAAAAATGAGTTTTATGTAGATTAAAATTTAAACATGAAGAAGCAAGATCATCCAACATGAAGAATCATCCAGCATGGTAAGACAGGGTTTCACCATGTTGCCCAGGCTGGTCTTGAACTCCTGGGCTCAAGCAATATGCCCACCTCGGCCTCCCAAAGTGCTGGGATTACAGGCATGAGCCACTGCAGCCAGCCTAAGAATTTTTTGAGCTAGACACAGAAAGTACAAACCATCTTGGTTGCCCTAAAATGTAAATTTTTGTATGACAAAACACACCGTAAACAAAGTGAAAATACAAGCTACAGATCAGATGAAGACATTTGCCACGCATATGGTTAACACAGTATTGTGATCCAGGATGTATGAAGAATTCCTACACATTTATAAGAAAGAGATACTTGATAGAAAAAAATGGGCAAAGCAAATGAATAGTCAATTCACAAGTCCACATGAGCAGTCAATTTACGAAAAGAAATTCAAACTCACCAATAATCACAAATTAAAAGAAAAATAAAATGCCATTGAAGCCCATCAGGTTGTTTTAAAGAAAAGTAAGTAAGCCTAATAACATCAAGTGTCTGTAAGGAAGGAGGACATTTGAACTTTTATATACTAGAACTTTGTGGGGGGGGAATTGGGGGAGCATTTGGCAATTTCTATAAAACTAGTTTCTTTATTCAGTGGAATATTATACAGCCAATAAAATAAACTATTTCTAAAAATGTAAGCACGGATAAATCCTCAAAATGCTGAACAAATACACATATTTATGCACATTGAAAAAAAGAAAAAATAATAAAACATGTATTATTTCTAGATATATACATTGGTAGCAAGAATCAAAACGCACTTGGGAATGAGAGAGACAAAATTAGTAGGAAGCTCTAGAAGGGAGAGGGGGAATTTGGATGTCTGTAATGCACTATATTTTTAAGCAAAGCAATAAAAATTACAAAGGTCTGTAAAAGCTGGGTGGTTGGTGTTATTTTCTATTGCATATATTTAAAATATTTCACAATTTAAAACTTCTAAAAGCTTTAAAGACTCAAGGACATGTGGACAGTACAATTATCTCTACAGTAGCCTGACCAGGAAAATAATTTTGACCTTCTAGTCTGAGTGCCCAAAGGAAATTAAGTTTGTTGAGTCAAAAACAGGAAATAGCCTCTCACTAAACTACCTCAAAATTTGATGACATCTGGGGGAGTTTTGATGGTGGTCTTTGTTTCTAAGGGATATCTAGACCCCTTTGAGAACTGTGCAGTGATGATCCCAGGTGGAGGGAAGGCAATCATCTCGTTGAGGGCATGAGAGTCAATGTGAGAAGGAACTTTGTGAACTTGGCAACCAGATGAAGAACGTGCTCTCTCAACCCAAAACAGCTCTGTTTCAGCCACAAACTAGCTATATGTAAATGAGCATGTCACTTAAGATCTCTGAGCCTCAATTTTATTATATGGAAATTGAAGGGCGTGGGAAGGGTGGTTGGGATTCACATAAGATTACTGCAAAAATTAAAAAATACTAATATGGCTGGGTGCACTGGCTCACGCCTGTAATTCTAGCACTTTGGGAGGCCAAGGCAGACAGATCATGAGGTCAGGAGTTCGAGACCAGCCTGATCAATATGGGAAGACCCCGTCTCTACTAAAAATGCAAAAATTTGCCAGGCGTGGTGGAGCGGGCCTGTAATCCCAGCTACTCAGGAGGCTGAGGCAGGAGAATCGCTTGAACCTGATAGATGGAGGTTGCAGTGAGCCAAGACCCTGCCACTACAATCCAGACTGGGTGACAGAGCAAGACTCCATCTCAAAAAATATGTATATATACTAATATATGTAATGACACTAACAGCAGACTAATTTTCCAAAAACATATTCCATGCCACATGTTATTCTTACAATGTAACACTGACACTGAGCTGGGAGATGGGGTCTGTGTCTCTACCCTCCGTGGCTATGGTGGTAGTGATACTGCATGATATCTAAAGCTAAGTTATAAATGGAAACATAGCTTCCACTTGGCCTTCCATCTCACATACTCACCCTTGGGATCCAGCTGCCATATCAGGAGGAAGCCAAACACCCCAAGAAGAGGCCATATGCAGAGGTTCTGGCCACAACCTCACCTGAGGTCCCAACCAACAGCCAGCATCAACCACTAGACATGTGAATGAGCAAGCCTTCAGAAGACTCCAGCCCCAACCTTCCAGCCATCCCAACTGATGGATGAGTATCCCCAGAAAGCCCTGCTCAAACTGTAGATTCATGAGCAAACTAAATGTTACCATTATTTTAAGCCCCCTAAATATCAGGATATTTTATTTCATAGTCATAGATGGCCAGAACAGTGCTCCTAAACCATTATTATTATTATCCATGATTATTGTCAGCAACGTCATGTGTGAAAACAGGAAGGAAAGACTACCTTAGAATTCTCCAGAATTTAGAAATCTTAATGTCACCTTCATGGCTTTGATATAGCCTAGACCAGTGAAGTGCTACCTAATATTTCTTCTTAGAACAACTCACTTTTTAAAACAAATATTTTTAATAAAATTAATCTTTAGAAAAAAAGTTTTAATGTCAATTATACTTGTATAACATTTTCTTAAATACTATTAACTATTATAATTTCCAATTTTAGTAACTGCATTTTAATATATCAATATTTAAATGTCTTGTCATGTATTAAACTAAATATTCAATGGTTAAAATTTAAAATAATGTTTGGCTATAAACAAGTCAAAATCATCCTGAATCACCATGGACTAGATGATAGCAAAGGATAAGATTCATTCACCTCCAAAATTCTATGGAACATATCTTTATTAAATCATTCTGTTACAATCTTCCCCGGGTAAATATGTTTTATCTTTATAAACTGCTTTAATCAAGAAGCATACTTTCTGGGTATCACAAGGCAGTCAGTGGCAGCAAGACTGCAAGAGAGGAAGAAGGTTTTGGAGGTGGCCTCAAGGCAAGAAATGAGTCATAATCCCTTGTCCTGCCAATGTCAGGAACTAGCCCAGCAATTGGAGAACATGGATTTTCTCCCCAGAAATCAGGGTTTCTCCACCACAGCACTACTGACATTTTTGGACCAGATAATTCTTCATGCAAGAGAGTGTGGATGGGTGCTGCCCCATGCATTACAGGATGTTCAGCAGCACCCCAGATCTCTACCTAGTAGATACCAACTGTATTCCCTTTCTCTCGGCTATGAAAACCAAAGTGTTCATAGTCAGGAAGCAAAAACAGTTCCTCCTTGAGATCAATGACTTAGAATATAGTTGGAGGGGTGTTCCAGAGCTCCATGCCTGTCCCTGCCCTCAGTAGGTACAAGAAAAATTTTTGACGATGATGATGACAATGACTTTATCTTTCTTTCCTTCTTTAAGGACAAATTCCATCTTTTTTCTAAAATAAAAGACAAAGATAATGTTTAAACTGTATCTTGTGTTATTAGCTCTTTTCTCTTTTCACTTAGCACTTGGTTAATAAACAGAGCAAGAAAATCACCACTGGATGACAGGCAGATCCTCCCACAATTGCATACAAAATCTGCATGTGTATCCCATCCACCATCAATGATTCACTGTAGATTGAAGGAAGCATAACAAGGCATGTGGGCCCCTTGCCGTCCTTATCTTAATTTGCCATACATTGGCTCTGTTGTTTGATGGAACTTTTGATGGCGAATGGAGTTTCATGGCTACAATTAAGTAATATTTTTCAAAGGAGATTGGAATAACCGCTTCCAAAGGTACAGGCGCCTCCTTGAAATTGTGTATTCAAGGGGAAAATTGGAAATGACATTTAATAAGAGAAGATCATGCCTCCAAAAAAAAAAAAAAAAAAAAAAAGCCTCGTTCAGAATTGACAGACTCAGGGTCTGGGCTATCCAAAGTGCAGAACACTGCCATCCCAGGAGGTTGAAACAGTCACGGCAGCAAAATCTGCTGACCTCAATATCCCTCAGCTTAGTAGTGACACACTACATGTATGAAGATGTCAGTCATACTAAAAGCCAGCATTCATTGTGTACTTCACATGAGCCGGACACAATGCCAAACACTTCACCTGCACTATCTCTTAGAATCTTCACCACCACATGAGTAGATACTGCCATCATCCCTTTTCCGCAGATTAGAAACTTAGGCTTAATGCACTTAACTAACTTGTCCATGATCACAAGTCTAATAAGTTATAGAGCCAGTTATTATATTTGCACATATATACATACACACATACATGTACATACACATGCAAATACATACATAGCCATAGATATAATGTTGACCTACATCAGCAAGTAAAAAAAAGGTCTCTGTTCCTAGACCGGGGTCAGCAACATGTTTCTATAAAGGGACACATTAGTAAATATTTTAAGCTTAGTGGGCCATGTGGTCTCTGTTGCAATTATTCAACTATCGCGTATCTGCACGTAGATACGTGTACACACGGCAAAAGTAGCCAAGGACAACACAAAAACGAACGAGGAAGACTGTTTCAATAAAACTTTATTTACAAAAATGGGCAAGGGGCTAGATTTGGCCCACAGATGGTAGCTTCCCCACCCTTGTCCTAGACCAAGTGTGCCACACATCAGAATCACTTGGGATATACATATACACATATATATATTGCAGATTCCTGGGCCATATTCCAGAACCACTGAATCACAACCCACTTCTATTTTAACAAGTCTCCTGAGTAATCTGTGGACAAACAAACCTTTAGGACCACTGTTCTAGACCCAGTTTTTCCCGTCCCCATTAAAGCTGTCCTTCCAGCTCTCAAAGATAGAACACCACTTGATGGACAAGCAAGCCAAGTGATACAAACCAAGAAAGGAAAATTGGCTGCTTGTCACAGCTCACCGTCTTTATCAAGATGTCAAAATATTCACCTGTGACCACAGTTCTCCTAGCTGGGAGGTATCCTTTAATTTTACCGATAGAAAAATCTCATAAATCAGAAAAAAAGCTTTTGTTCCCAGTGGAATCACACTGATCTTTTAATCAACTTGTTGCACACAAACACACACACAAAAGACAGTTTTGCCCTGTGCACACCTCGTTTTAAATCTGAAAATTCAGTCATGCTAAAATGGCTTTCATGTTATTGAGGGAAAATGGAACACAGGGTCTTCAGAAATAAGAGGGATGGAACAATATGTGAATTTGTACAGAATTCGACAGTACACATGCTGCCTGCTTCATGAATACATGAATGCAACTCGTTTTATCTTTTCTTGTTTCAGAACTAAAGGTATTCACATAAATCTGGATCTCCTTTTCTCTGGGGAATTAAGGCTGGCACCATCACTCTGTGCCTTTACCTATATCAGCATGGGAGAGAAAAGGCCAACCCTTCGTTGTCTTGTGACAAAGGACTGAAAAAAGTGAACAGGAGTGGAGAGAAATGAATACTAAGGCACATGCTGTAATAGAGCTGACCAGGTCGCCATCCACCTGGGATAACACCCCTCTCCAGCTGGCAGGCACCAGTGATCTGGTTTCAGTCGCCAGCACCCCAAACTTATTAAGTCACTCTGATCTTCTCTCTAATGCCAGGAGCCTCCCCCACCCCACCTTGTATCATAAGACTTTAGTTTATAGACCCCTTTGCTTCATCTCACTTTTTATACCTTCCCTCTGATCCTACTCCACCAATGACCCAAATGCCTCCAAGGCACAACCCTGCCAGTGGCGATGGCAGTCCCCCTCTGAATGCTGCGCACAGCTGGGATGTCCAGGCCTGGTTGTAAAGCCTGACTCAGTCCCACCACCAGGGTCCCAGGGGACTGAAACGTGTCTACATATCAAACAGCAGTTGGCTTCCACTGCTTCCTTTTTTTCTCCCACTACTTTGTATCCCATGGCCACCACGGTTATTTTGAAAGCATATTTTAGAGCTGGGTGATGACATTTAAATAAAGTAATCTCAATGAGGAGTTAGGGATTAATAAAAATGTAGCAGAGGGCCCACAAGGTAGCACAATTGTAACAATTGGGGTTAAACTAGCACTGAGCTCATGATGCATTTTTATGTAAGTGAATCATGTCTTACGTCTACACTGGCAAGTATAGTGGGCCCTTCAGAGTTGAATGGAACCTGATCTTGGCTGTGTGTAATCATGAGTCAGTTAATTAACCTCTGTAGTACCAGACCATTTGACCTCGAAGGTTCCTTTCAACTCTAAAATTCTAAGTTCAGGTCAAGTCTATTTGAGTAGGCACACATCGCTTACAACTGGCTTTTTCTGGTGAGTTTCCAAAACATTTCTTTAAGGAAAGAAATGCTAAAATGCATATGGACCAAGAAATTTGGGGGAATGTTTTAGCAAGAGGAGCTACATTATCACACCTTTTACAAAACCGGATCTTTAAAGTTATTCCAAATTTCAGCCTCTCTTACAAGCTTAATTTTCATTGATAATGATTTTTTTTTAAATAGACCTTGTAATTTTTACCAAATGTTTCAGGACAAAATGGAATATTTTTCCTAAAATTAAGAGGTGTAGTGATAAAATAAGTGAAGATCTTTAAAGAATTGTTATAGGCAATTCTGATGACCCAAGCTATCTGATTTTCCTAAAATCAGGGCTGTCCGCACTTGGGACACAGTAGCAAAGCCACCAGAGATTTTGTGAGTATAAATAAATGCAGAATCATTATTCATTGTCACAGAGGGCCTTACTATATTCACTGTATTCCAACTGTGTAATAAAATACGGTATTATTTTAAAAAGGCAATAGAGAAAAATCAATAATAAGTCAAGAAGTATTTACAGAATACCTACCAACAGCACTGTGTTAGACGTGGGGGTGAGTATAAGACTTGGGCTTTGTCCTCAAGAAACTTATGATTTAGTTGGAAACTCCTACTGAACAACACAAGAGCCTACACTATCAAACATTGTGCAATTTTGTAGACACGGCTCCAAACTAATTTTACAAGTAAGGAAATCAAAAGCAAATCTGCCTGCTTTGCAGGTTTAGCTAAAATCCTTTATTTTAGCCCCATAGAGACTCTCTTCCATTGCATAGCTTCAAGTATCTGCATTTAAAAAGAGGATTCTGTGGCTAAACCTATGGCTAGCTGCAAAACCTATGACTATCTACAAAAATAAGCGAGAATACTGCCAGATGCAAATATTCAGTACTAAAAAGTAACTCAGCTGACCCAAAGGCCATTGTTAAAATATCAAATTTAGCCCATATATGAATGGTAACACAACATAGGAGAGACAAAAAAAAAAAAATGATGATCCTGTCACTAGTCTTCTGAACTTATAGGTTTTAACATTCTTAGAATTCAAACTTACTGGAGCATTTAAACATAGCTATATTATTTTATCCTTTATTATCGCATAATACCTTGTGATTCCTATTGGTAACTTTTCTGTTTCCATAAGCCTTAGATTTGCAAGTAAATTTAACACATTGTAACAAGAATATCTTAAGTAGTAACTAATAACTATTTGGTGCTTTGGGGAATATTCTCTTACAGAAACTTCAAAACAAACCTGTGATGTATCATTACGCAGGTTACCAGAAGAATCCACAGAAGTAAAAGCTAATATTTATGGAGCCAGTGCCCTGTTTTAAACCTGCACTGTCCAGGACAGTAACCACAAACCCACGTGGATATTTACATTTTTTTTAACGTTTTTGTAATTTTTATTTTTTGAGACAAGGTTTTACTCTTATCAGCTAGGCTGGAGTGCAGTGATATGATCACAGCTCACCACAGCCTCAACCACCTGGACTCAAGCAATCCTCCCACCTCAATTTCCAGAGTAGCTGGGACCACAGGCCTGTGCCACCACACCTGGTTAATTTATTATTATTATTTGTAGAGACAAAGGTCTCACTGTATTGCCCAAGCTGGTCTGAGAGTCCTGGCCTTAAGCAGTCTTCCCACCTTGACCTCCCAAAGTGCTGGGATTACAGGTGTGAGCCACCACACCTGCCCTAAATTTAATTTTCTATTAATTAAAAGTAAGCAAAATTAAAACTTCAGTTTCTCTATCACATCAGCCACATCTTGAGTGCTCAACAGTCACATGTGGTGTGTAGCAACCATATTGAGCAATGGAGATAAAAGACATTTCCATCACTGCAGAAAGTTTGACTGGACAGTGGTATTCTAGTTATTCTACAAAGCGCTCTACATGTATTATCTCATTCGACTGTCCCAACAACTGCCTCAAGAAGAAGGTGCCACTATCAGTACTACTATTATTCATATTATTAGTTCTATGATAATTATCACTTTACAGATGAATCAAGTTAAGTGCAGTGCCTTGGCCAAAGTGACAGTGGAGCAGAGATTCTGACTAACTATCCCAGTTCTGCTCAAGAGTTTCCTGCAATGACAGAAAGAGTCCATATTTGCCATGTCTAAGATGGGCACCACCAAAACCACGTGGCTACTGACCACTTGAAATGTAGGAAGCATGACTAAGGGACTGGGAGTTTGATACTTTTCATTAATTTAAATATCAATAGCCACATGGGGCTACTGGCAACCACCATGGGAAACTTGGATCTAGCCCCTTTTCCAACCCTTCACCCCCACTGCATACAATGCACTGACCATCTCATCATTCCTACTAGTGACATCAGAGGAAAGACGAGACAAAAGAAAAACGAATGAGCCCTGTTCAAACCATAGCTTGGCAAAAGATTCCCTGGAGCTGAGCTTTCTCTTTGGTTTCAGTCCCTAAGGCAACCTTTGCTGCGAGGGGTGGGATTAAATCTAGCATGAGGCCTGGCACAGGGGCTCATGCCTATCACACCAGCACTTTGGGAGGCCAAGGTGGGAGGATCACTTGAACCCAGGTGTTTGAGACCAACCTGGACCTGGGCAACATAGCAAGACCCCATCTCTCAACAAAAAAGGCTAGGCATGATGGAGTGTGCCTGCAGTCATAGCTACATGGACGGCTGAGGCAAGAGGATCACTTGAGCCCAGAAGTTTGAGGTTGTTATGAATTATAATTGCACCAAGGCACTCCAGCCTGGACGACAGAGCAAGACCTTGTCTCAAAAAAACAAAATCTAGCATGGAATCTCTTTTCAATATTTCCTCGATATTCTGGAATTACCTGTTTGCATGAGAGCTGATAGACGTGCACGTGGCCTGTTTTCCATGAAATTCAAGTGTTACAGAGCAACCAGATGAATTACAACAGAGTTCAGGCCATGCGTGCTCAGAGGATGAGGCCAGGGGAACTGCAAGCCAGACCCACATCTCCACGGTGGTTTCAGCAAGAAAGGTGAGATGCACTAGTCTCAGTTCTGCGGATACTGTCCCCTGCAACTTGAAACCTTTGCTTTCTTATGTTTTAAGGTATCTAGAGCCACCTATTTCAGTTCCCTTGGGTCATCTCTTCTGGTATCAGCTTTTTATCTGCTTGACATTTCACACAAATCTTCTAGAAAATCTTTACATGGAATATTTAACAAGAAGAGGAAGAAAGCTCAAAACTTTCCATTTACAGAATAATTGCATGTTGATGGAGGCCTGGGAGTGTTTCTTCCTCCAAGTTTTATGAAGCGATTGTGATTTTAACTATCCCTCCTAATGGATATTCTGTCTCTATTCAGCAAAGGCCATTCTGGAAATTCTTATCAAACTCTAATCATAGCTTATACTCTTTGAAGCTGAAAAAACAGAGTGGTAGCTGGTAGAGCTGAGAGACACGGGAAGCTCTGGACAATGCCTTATATTTTTGAGACGGAGTCTCGATCTGTCGCCCACGCTGGAGGGCAGTGGCGTGATCTCGGCTCACTGCAACCTCTGCCTCCCGGTTTCAAGCAAGTCTCCTGCCCAGCCTTCCGAGTAGCTAGGATTTGAGTAGCTGTGATTACAGGCACCTGCTACCATGCCCAGTTAATTTTTGTAATTTTAGTAGAAATGAGGTTTCACCATCTTGGTCGGGCTAATATCAAACTCCTGATCTCATGATCTGGCCTCCTAAGCCTCCCGAAGTGCTGGGATTACAGGCATGAGCCACTGCGCCCAGCCAGCAGCTCTGTATTATCAAAGGGAATCTGCTCCTCCCTGTCTAGCTTCCTCTTGTTTCCCTCCTCAGCCAAATTAGCCACCAACATGAATGTTAGAAGTGAAAATGACAGCCATCATTTACAATTTTAAGCATAATAACGTCGAAATAATCCAAGAGCTCATTCCAGACATTTGGGACACACTACCAGTGGCTATGATGGACCCAAGCTTTGGAAGAACAGGTTGGCTTTGCCTCAGAGCCTTGGCATAAACTCCATCCTGATTTAGCCAATTCTGAAGAATAAGCACAGCAACATCTTACAAACCTACCTCACTTCTATATCAAGAATACCCTCTGAAAGCCAATATTAGAACAGTTAAATACGGTGACCTAGCTTGTACAATGTATGCCTAAGTTGAACAGATCAGGGAGAAAAAATGTAAAAGCTTCTTCTCCAATCCTACCAGCTTATTACTTTTCAATAGATGCATACACACACAAAGGGTTTCTGAATGTAGGAAAACAAGTTTATAATTACATAATTATGCAGACACACCACAATTTTTCTTTTATGTTACCTTTATCTTTAAAAGGCAACAGACAGGGCTGTACTAAAAAGCAATAAAGCATGGGTAATTTAATACCAAATTACATCCATATTGAAAAGTTTACATGCAGTTGAGAGCAGACAGAGGTCAGGTTTTCAACAGGACTGTCTTTAATTGTGGCCATCAGTTTTAGCAATCCCAATCTCCGGATCAAAGACAGATATAATGGGCTTTCTCAATGCTGAATAGTGAAAGCAGACAGCAGGAATGGCGCTATCTGGCACCCAAAGGTCATAAAAAAAAATTACCAGAAAGGGAATGTGTCTCATTGTAAAATTATATATCCAAGATAAAATACATTTTTGAAAAAAATCATTGTCCCTTGCCTAGTTTCCAATGAGCTACTTGTAGAGACGATTTTTTTTCTGGGGGAGGAGGGTCACTTCATCACAGGTGCAAGGTTTTCCCTGCTTTTCTTCTAATAAATGTGCAACCTTTGCATAATTTTTTTTTTTTTTTTTTTTTTTTTTGAGACCGAGTCTCGCTAGAGTGCACTGCACTCAGGCTAGAGTGCAGTGGCACAATCTTGGCTCACTGCAACCTCCACCTCCCTGATTCAAGTGATTCTCCTGCCTCAGCCTCCTGAGTAGCTGGGATTACAGGCGTGTCCCACGACGCCTGTAATCTACTAATTTTTGTATTTTTAGTAGATACAAGGTTTTACCATGTTGGTCAGGCTGATCTTGAACTCCTGACCTCGTGATCCACCTGCCTCATCCTCCCAAAGTGCTGGGATTACAGGTGTGAGCCACTGTGCCCAGCCGAATAAATCTGTATTAATTTTTTTTCAATTGTTTTCAATCATGATTTTCTCCAACATGTACGCAATCCTTCTTTCTTTTAGGAAGGGTAGGTGAGTTGAGACAGGGCTTTTTCTTCCCCCTTTCCTTCCCCATCCCAAATCAAATGAGGAGTAAATTATCAGCAAATCAGACAGAAACAAGTTTCCTGGATCTGCAGATTTATTCTCTAAATGAAGCAATTTCATCTCTGCTGGCTCTGAGCTGGGGGTGCTGGCATGGGAGGGGGGATTTTAAGTAGCCAGGGGGGACCAGAACAGGGATGCTGGCTGGTGAAGCAACCCCACGCTTACGTGCACAGACCACTCAAATCTGCACCAAGAGACTACTTGAGAGAATCCATCTTTTTTCACTTAACAAGATACAAAATATAAAACACATTTGCCTCTTATTAAACCTCTGCTGTAAGTGGTTCCAGGTCCACCATTTTTAAAGAGAGGAGAGGGGAGCTGAGACCCCCTTGGGAATTTCAGCAGAGTGACTGGAGATGAGGCACAGGCTGTGAGCCTTTATTACTTTAATTTTATTTTTTTTCTAAAAGCACAGAAGGAATAACATTTTAAATCATTAGTGTTTGCTTCAAGTAGTTATTTCTTCCAACTGTAAGAATCTCTGCTCCCAGCCTCCCTCCCCATTAGCACCCCTCCCAGATCCTGCACAGAACTGCCCTGATGAAATTTCCCTCCACGGTGCAAATCTGGAAGGTGCTTTTAAAAAAATTCAGGTTCTGAATTGAGGCAGCCACAGAAGAAACTGTAATCACAGTCTTTCCTTAAAGCACTTGGAGAATAAGGCTCTTGTATTTGTGGCCCCTGAGACTGAAAGCTAACTATGTCATCTCAAAATTACTTCAGTGGCAGCAGTTACTGTTATGATAGAACACGATCTTCTCTGTTAAAAAACAGAGTTCTTAGTAGTTCCCATTCAACTCAAAATGCTTTGTGTGAGTGACATGCAGAGCGCTTTTAAGTGGTAAAGTGCAAAACCTAAATTTTTTTTAGAAATGGCATGAAATCAGCCACCTTATTTAATTTAAGATGATTTAGAGTTTCTAACAAGGGAGCAGCAAAAGGTGAAGAAATTTGCAAAACCAGGAAAAGAATCTCAATGCTTTGCTTCTCAAGTTCAAAATGGCAGGAGGCCATATGCAGGCACAGACTTTTTTTTTTTTTTTTTTTAATGTTCAGTGTCCCCTTTCATGATCTGGTTGTTGGTTTGTGGCTCGTGACCCAACCATATAAAATGAATCGCTGATTATTTCTGCATTTCAACTTTGCTCTGCCAAGAGAGAGATCCTACTTGAGGCAAGCTTAGTTTCATCATCTACAAAGAGCATGTACTAAAAGTGGCATGTGACCAGGAAGGCCATTAGTGAAGCTGCACAGTGAAGGTGTCCCTTTCAACTACGTTTCCTGTGACATAGAAAGGACCTACAAACCAAGCCGGGATTCTAGAACAGGTCATCGGGATGGATGCTCTGTGTCCTTTTGGCCAGAAATAATCACATGCAATAACCAGAAGTGCGATGTAGCGGCCTTGCACACTCATTAAGATTTAACTAATGCAGTCTGTGCTTGCTACACTCCCCAAACCCCCAGGCTGATGCACAATATGCCTCCTGCACCACTGTCACTCAGCTTCAACGCCATAACAGAGGGAGGTGATGGATGGCTCTCCCCTGGCCTGCACATTCTCATCAGCATTGGAGCTTACCTGTTGGGCACCAACAGGGCACCCAGCACCATCCAACATGCCCCTGCAGTCATCAGGCCAGAAGTGAGGCATACCTTCCCTCTACCACAGTAGTTAAACCTGAACTGATACAAATGAGGTCAACCCATCTCCACTATTTAGGGCAAAGAAAAACCCAATTTAAATTTATCCAAAAACGTGGCAGACGTTTGTGACACCACTGACTTCCTTACTCTCCATGTCCAGTCCATCACCAAATCCCATTAATTCTACCTCTAAAGCAAGGTTTCTCAACTTCTTTAAAAGACTTCAAAGAGTAGAGGGAATGAAACAGTACAGATAAATGCAGATATTTGGTAATATTTTTAAAATTTTGGGCAGGGTGTGGTGGCTCATGCCTGTAATCCCAGCACTTTGGGAGGCCAAGGCGGATGGATCACTTCACGAGGTCAGGGGATCAAGACCATCTTGGCTACCACAGTGAAATTGTGTCTCTACTAAAAATACAAAAAAAAAAAAATTAGCCAGATGAGGTGGCATGCACCTGTAGTCCCAGCTACTCGGGAGGCTGATGCAGGAGAATTGCTTGAACCCAGAGACGGAGGTTGTAGTCAGCCAAGATGGCACCACTGCACTCCAGCATAGGCGACAGAGCAAGACTCTGCCTGAAAAAAAAATTTTTTAGATTAATAAAACCAAAAGGCGTTTCAATGGATATTCTGTAGGTTAGTCACGTGGTGTAGCTACCTTAGCCCAGCTTGCTGCGCTTTGGGGTAAGCTGGTGAATCAGCTGAGGCCTAATGGTCTTACTCATACATCTGATGGTTGCAGCTTAGGGCCCCAGCTGAGACTGCTCATCTCTGCTCCACATGATCTGTCATCCTCCAGCCTGGGCTTCTTTGCATGGTAGCCTCAGAGTTCCAAAGAGCATCCAGAGAGGGAAAAGCTTAAACATCCAAGCACTTTTCAAGCCTCTGCCTGTGTCACATTTGCTGTTGCACCATTGAATGAAGCAAGTCAACAGTTAAATCCAGAACCGGTATGCGTATGATGATGGGAGGTGGGAATATTACTGAAACGATCTACCACACCCACACCAAGTAACCATAGCACTGGTTCTGCCTCCCCCCAGCTACTTGTGTTGGGGGGGTAGTTAAGATCTCTGACAGTCAGTTATGATCTTTGCTACCAGATCATAACTGTTGCTTGAGTCTAGCCACATTAGAATTAACTGTGGAAGGTATTCGACAATGGAGAGTATGGAAAAACAAAATTTGAAAGAACTAGAATTTTTAACTTGCTACAGCATTTTCAAGGAAAGGATGCTGAGTCCAGTGAACAAGAGAAACTGGACCCATAAGTGAAAAATTCAGACTCACGGCTGCAAGCCATAAATAAATCTGATAACTCTTTTTGAGGAAGGCTATACTGGCTCCAACTCTGAAAGCCTTAAGGATGAGAAACAGAACTGTTTGTCCTGGATGATGTAGGTATTAGTGTACTTCAGTGTCAAAGGGCTAAGCAAAATACTTTCTCCTTGGCCTTCAATCTAATAGCAAAAGGAAGCCTAACCTTTTCAAGTAGAAATAGGTATGATGGCCAAGTCAACCATGCCAACTGCAATAGCAAAAGGATGCTTTTGTTTACCCTGCATATTAACTGGACTTTTTAACATCAGCTCCAATTGTACATTAACATGGTCTTGAAAACTGACTATGTGTAGCTAATGTAAAAACTTCTGCATCTATTCAAAGAGGAGACTGCTGAGGATCCAATTTCCTTTTACAAATACCAATGTTTAAGGTCAAGTGCAAGCAGAGAGCACAGAACTATTGGTATTCACTGATGATGTTCAATGAAGACAATTTGGAAGGTGAATTTGAGGAATTTTATCAGGAGTTTTCATTGAACCGTAGTAATTCACCTATCTTTACTCATTACATTGATTATCAACTATCTTGAGTCTAGTTTTTTCCCCTCTAGTGCTGTCAAATTGTCTATTAATGGCCTTTATACAGAACAACTGTGACATCAAGCGGCCAGCATACATCTATGTCTCCTGGAGGTCCCATCAAAATGGAATCCAGGTTCAATTTTCTGTAAGTAGAAAACTAGACAGATCCTTGAGTCACCATCAATGGTTTTCTCAACCAAGAAAGAGGGTAACATGATGTTAGAAATTTTTCCCAAAAATTATTTCAATGGTCAAAAAAAAAAAAGTCTACTGTGCTCAAAGCAGCAGCTAATTTGGAGCATACATTTTTCTGGCAGATTTTACACCGGAAAGCTTTGAATTTAAATATAAAAAGCCAGGATTTGTTTTCTAGACAAAATGCAATTCTAAAATGTCATGCAAATTTCTTTTTGAAGGACCGAATGCAAACATTTTGAGAAGAGCTCTCAATATGCACATGGCTTTGGGGAAACCATGTGTAAAATACTATTTTGCCTGAGGCAAACTATCTCCCACATTTGTTGAGGAAGAAAATAATAGCCAATATTCTGTATGACTGTTGATGGTATGAATGGTTTTTAGCTGCATGGTTCTACAATACGTTGTCAGCTGCTTTTCTGGGAGTTCTGAAAAATCACAGGATCCACAAACCGTGCACTAGACCATGCCTATTTTTAATATGTGCCCTCAAGCACCTGGTATAGAACTAAGCATCCTAGGGACACTCAAATACTCATTCACTAATGACCACATTTACCAATACATCCTCCCCACAACCTCCTTCTGCTTTCCCTATGCTGCAATGAAGAGATCTTTCCTTCATTTCCCTCTTCCCTGATGTACCCACACTCAATAATTGGCTACCTCCCCCACATGTTGAAGTAGTGGATTCACCGGTATTGCTTTCTGTTCCACCACCTCATCTTCTTGATTCCTTTCTTTCATCCTTTGGCATATGCACAGGTAACAACGGTATTAAACACTGGACACAGGCTGTCTAGCTGCCCTGTTCAAACAACCTCTGCAGTGACCGAAACACTTCATAGCTCCACTATCCCTCATGGCTGCCACCAGGTACAGGTGACTACTGAGCCCCTGAAATGTGGCTGGGGTGACTGTTAGAGAAGGTGGTTACGTAGACATGAAAAGCATAGGAGAGAGCCTCTCCGCACCCCAGGAATGTCAGGTAACCATCGGGAGATGGTCAGGCAGTTGCTAAGCTGTCTCTCTAAAATAATAATTGGTCACAGACAGCAACAGGGAAAGGCAGTCTCCCGATAGATGGAAAACACCTGAAGCTGGTGATCAGCAACCTCCAGATACCATCTCAGGAGTTAGCCGAGTGGGCTGAAGCATGCACGCTAAGGCAAAACGGCAGAGTCTGACTGGTATATGACCTTCCTCTAGCAACACTCAACTGGTAAGGGAAAAATGCCCCAGATAAACAGGTGCACAACTTGGGTAAACACACTGTGTGTGCTCCCCTCCCAAGTGCCGGCAGGCCCCTGTGTGTGCAGTCCACCCCAAGGGAAGAATCGAGGAAGAAGATTTGTAGAACAGTCCACCCCAAAGAAGAATTGGGGGAGAAGGGATAAAAATGTGGGAAATCCCAGATTTGTAGAACAGTCCACCCAGATTTGTATCTCTTCTCCCTCAAGTCTTCCTTTGGGGTGGACTGTTTGCACACACAGGGGCCTGCTGGCACTTGGGAGGGGAGCACGCCCAGTGTGCTTACCCAAGTTGTGCACATGTTTATCTGGGGCATTTTTCCCTCACCAGTTGAGTGTTCCTAGAGGAAGGTCATACACCAGTCAAACTCTGCCATTGTATTCATGCCGATGTATAAACACCCCAAGTCAAGGACTGAACAACACACTTGGATCTCTCAAGTTGCCCGCTTGGCCCTCCTCCAAGTGTACGTTACTTCCTTTTGTTTCTGCTCTAGAACTTTTTAATAAACTCTCACTCCTGCTCAAACTTGCCTTGGTCTCTCACTCTGCCTTACACCCTCGGACAAATTCTTTCCATCAGGGAGACAAGATTTGATTGCTACATATGGATTTACCACGACCAACATGACCAAGGAAATGATTTTTGAATTTCATTTCAACTTAATTTACAAATTCAAACAGCCATACATGGCTAATGGCACACCATACTGGACAGCGTGAATTTATAGTTTCAGATTAAGAATTTCTAGAAGTTAACATTGATGGTAGCAAGAGTATTAGATTAGAGACTCTGCTCTGCTTTTCTCTGTATGCCCCTGGGCTGGCCACTTAGCACCTGCGATACCAGCCTCCTCAGCTATAAAATGGCAATAATAAAATATACTTACATGGTTATTGTGATGATTCAAGAAATAAATTTTGTAACATGGCCACATATAGCAACTGAGCAATAAAAGTGCTGTCCTTTCTTTTTGTAAATGAGATTCAGAAAAAGATGTTTTCCAGAGTAATTGTAATAAAGACATGAGATCATGAACATATTTATAAGCCACAAAGCATTAAATATGATATATCGTTAATTTCCTTAGCTGGAAAAAAGTTTAAGGTACATTTTTAATTTTCTTCAATCACCATTACTATCTTAAGTCTTTCTATTCTTTCTAGAATTTTGGCTTCTTCTTTAAACTCAAACATACTTCCTTCCAAAAATTTTAGTGTGTTGCCTCTGCCAGACACACCATGAACCCTGGTGTCTCCAGCCCTCTGCTGCATTCATTTCACCTCCTTACACTCTGCTTCTCTGACCTCCCTGTGAGTTTAAGCACCTACATGTACTAGAACTTTCTCAGCCATGTAAAGAGACACCATCTTATAACAATTCATTCAATGCCAAAAATGATGGCAGCAAGATTTCCCAGAACTCATCTATTAGTGTACAAAAAATTAGCGTAACGTCTCCCCATGTATGCCTAGTGTTCCATTACTGGAACGCTAAGCATGTGGGAGTTATTTATATCCTACTGCTCAAGGCCATGGCCAAAGTCTCATTGCAAAAATTCAAAAAATTGCAGCCTCAGGCATAAATGGATTAATCCTCATCTTCTCCATCTGCTGATATAAATGCTTCCCCTATTCTTTTCCAAACCTCAGTTTTCTTGAGTGAAAAAATGGAGCTTCTGAGGTGGACCTCTTAGAAGAAGATGGTAATAATGGTATTTTTAAAGCAACTTGGGAAATGTGGAAAGACTTCTGCAAATGGGTCTGCCCACATATAATGAAAACCTTCATTCTGAATGTGGAAAATGCCCTGCCTAGGACAGGGAATAAATATTCTAATTGTCTCATTCAGCTTAAAGATAGGTAACCATTGATGAAACAGAAAGCCCACCAAGGCAAAGAAAACTATTAAAGACAAAATATGAAACAAATATGGCAAAATGATAAGCTCAGATAAATCTGATTTTAAAACATAAGAGTTTATGATCCCTTAAACATTTTAGCGCATTAGAAGTATTTCACAATTAAAAAGTAGACAAATTTATAATGCATAGCTTCTCCCTGTTCTCTCAGAGAATTTGCTCTACATGATAAAGTAAAAAGAATCTTGATCCTTCATTTATCCCCTGGCAGTTTGAAAGGGAAGCGTGATTAAAAGTGGGCTGGATACTTTACACTTAGGAGGAGGCATCAAAAGAGTGGAAAACAACAGATGTTGGTGACAATGTAAAGAGATTGGAATCCTTGTGTATTGCTGGTGGGAAGGCTAAATGGCATACCCACTGCGGAAAACAGTAGTTCCCTAAAAAGTTAAACATAGAAATGCCATGTGATCCAGTAATTCTACTTCTAGGTATATACCCAAAATAACTGAAAACAGGAACTCAAACAGGTAATTGTATGCTAATGTTCATAGCAACATTATTTACAACAGCCAAAATGTGAAAACAACCTAAATGTCCATCAATGATAAGTCAACAAAATGTGGCATATACATTCAATTATTAAAGGGAATGAAATTATGACATGTACTACAACATGGATAAACCTTGAAAACATTATGCTACATGAAATAAGCCAGGCACAAAAGGATATTATACAATTCTAGAATCAGACACGTAGCATAGGCAAATTCACAGAAATAGAAAATATAGTCGTGGTTACTAGGGGCAGAAGATGGGAAGAATGAGGAGTTACTGTTTAATGGGTATGAAATTTTTGCTTGGAATGGTGGAAAAGTTGGATACTGGTTATGGTTGCCTAACACTATCAATGTCCTTATTGTCACAGAATTATACCCTTAAAAATGGTTAACATAGTACATTTTATGTTATCTGTATTTTACCACAATTTTTGAAAATCAATGCTCAGGAAAGAAAAAAAGAACTGAGAGGCCTTTCTCCCTCTTTGAGAATCCTAGAATGGAGAAAAAAAAAATACGAATGAAGGAACTGATAAAGAGAGAGACAGTGACCAGCAGAAAGCCAGCAACACGCCTGGGCTTACAGTGAAAAACATTCGATACCAAATCTCAGGCAACGTGTGAACATTTACAAAGAGTGAGTATCACTCTAGAATTCCAACTATTCCCCACTGTGCAACGTAATCACTCTCCCTGACCCTCAAACCTCGACTAAGTCAGCCGCACACAGCAGCCATGTTTCTCTGGTGATGCCGAATGAAAGGAGAGAAACAGTGCCCAGCAAATATACAAAGTGGAGGTAGGAACTAAGGATAGAAACTAGACTGAGATGCCTGGGAAATTTTGAGAATTAATATTGAGTATAAAAATCCGACCTCAAAAATCCTCAGAAAACTAGAATGGACCTGTATTAGTCCATTTTCACACTGCTGATAAAGGCATACCTGAGACTGGGAAATTTACATAAGAAAGAGGTGAAATTGGACTTATAGTTCCATGTGGCTGGAGAAGCCTCACAATCGGGCAGGAAGGCAAGGAGGAGCAAGTCAGCAGGCAAAGAGAAAGTTTGTGCAGAGCAACTCCCATTTTAAAACCATCAGATCTCATGAGACTCATTCACTATCAGGAGGACAGCACAGGAAAGACCTGCCCCCATAATTTAATTTCCTCCCACCAGGCCCCTCCTACAACACATGGGAATTCAATATGAGATTTGGGTGGGGACACAGCCAAACCATATCAAGGCATAAGATTTGAAATAGACACAAATTAAGATTTAAGTACAATTCCAGGCAATAAGACAATGACAGAACAGTAGGACTGAGTGAAGCAGGTGTCTGGCAAGCCCAGGCAATGAATAAACATCAAAACATCCATACAAAATGAACGAGATAAAGCAGAGATAGTAGCAGACTCAAGGCACTCAAAATTGAGAGAATTTGCTTGTTCTTATATAAAATAAATTATAATTATTCTCAATCTCAAGGCAAGAGTTATGCCCAAAGCAGAAAACAGACAAACAGGAGACTCTAGCTGAGGTGAAAAATACTTTTTTTTTAAGATAAAGTTACCCATTTGGCAGAAAGCTCTCAGCCGCTAGATCCTTGTGCTAAGCTATGGGCCTTGGAAACAGAGACCTTCGTGGAGAATCATTGAAAGGAAGCTGATAGTTCTACGATACAAGCAAGCTGCCAGAGCAGCAAAAAGTTTAATAGAACCAGAGAAGAGAAGAGGTCTCTTAGGATCACACCAACTCTGGAAAATGAGAAGTATATGTGCATGCCCTAAGCTACATCAGCTCAAGGGCAATCAGAGCCAGGCATGAGGCAGTACGTTTGAAAGTACTCTCCAAACTGCATACAGACTCATCACCTAGGAAAGGAGTCTCACCAGCACATGGGCTTAAACACAACCTCTGACCAAACACCAAATGAACAATCATCTACTGTAAACCGGGGGCAATCCCTAAGTAGCCAGGCTAAAGGACTTTTTTTTTAAGGGGTGAGGAAAGGTGAGTCTTAGAGAAGCCATCAGAGAATATACACTACAAGAGAAATAGACTTTGCAGATTTATTTCAGCAAAGTCACTAAACAAATAGCCAAGTAAACAACAGCAAGAACCCTCAAGAGGAAGGACTCAATATCCAAATTTGCTCCATTATCTGATCTTCTCCTCCCAAAAATTATGAGAATAGAAAGAAACAAGAAGCTGTTATCCATACACATGGGGAGAAAATCAGGAAATAAAATTTGCTTTCAAATGTCCAAGATGACAGATTATGCAAAGACTTCAAAACAGCTTTTATGAATATGTATGAAAATTACAAGAAACCAATCTTAAAGAATTGTAAGAAGGTAAGATGACAATGACTCATAAAATGGAGAATATCAATAAAGAGATAGAAACCATTACATCACACTTGTAATCCCAGCACTTCGGGAGGCTGAGGTGGGTGAATCACGAGTTCAAGAGTTCAAGATCAGCCTAGCTAAGATGGTGAAACCCTGTCTCTACTAAAAATAGAAAATAATTAGCCAGGCATGGTGGCAGGTGCCTGTAATCCTAGCTACTCAAGGGGCTAAGGCAGAGAATTGCTTGATCTCGGGAGGTGGAGGTCACAGTGAACTGAGATCACGCCACTGCACTCCAGCCTGAGTGAAAGAGCAAGACTCCATCTAAAATAATAATAATGAAATATTTACTAGAAGGGCTCAAGAGGGACTAGAAGAAGAAAAAAATCTGCAAACTTTAAGAGATATTAATAGAGATTATGCAATGTGATGACCAGAGGAAATAAATGAATAAAAATAAAAAGAAATTCAGAGAAATGTAGGATACCATTAAGTGCACCAATATACACATCATGGACTACCAGAAGGAGAGGTGTGAAGAGAACAGAAAAAATATTCACAGAAATAACAGCTGAAAACTTCTCACATTTTCTTCTGATTTTTTTCATTTTTAGGTGACATATAATACTTTTATATACCTATGGGATTCAGAATGATATATCAATACATGCATACAATGTATAATAAGCAAATCCAGGGTAATTAGCATATCACATCAAACATTTATCATTTCTGTTATGAACATTCAAAAGTCTCTCCTCTTTCTGAAAAATATATTAAATTATTGTTAGTCACACTGACCTTACAGTGACACAGAACCCTTGAACTTATTCCGTCTACTTGTAACTTGTATCTATTATCCAACCTTTATTCTCTCCTCCCCCAACCCTTCCAGCCTCTAATAACCACAATTCTACACTATACCTCTATGAGCTAAATTTTCTTTTATCTCCCACTCATAAGAACATGAAGTGTTTATCTTTCTGACTTATTTCACTAAACAGGTTCTCCAATTTCATCTATTTTGCCACAAATGACAAGATTTCATGGTATTTATGGCTGAATAGTATTCTCTTATGTATATATGCCAAACTTTTTCATCCATTAATCTGTTGGATATTTAGGTTGATTCCCTATCTTGACTAGTATGAATAGTGCTACAATAAACACAGGGGTGCAAGTGTCCCTTTGATAGACTGATTTCCTTTCTTTTGGACAAATACCCAGTAGTGAGATTGCTAAATTTTATGGTAGTTCCATTTTTAATTTTTTAAGATACCTCTATACTGTTTTCTACAATAGCTGTACTACTTTACATTCCTACCAACAGTATATAAGACTTTCCTTTTCTCCACATCCTTGCCAGCATTTGTTACTTTTTCATCTTTCAGATGACAGCCACTCTAACTGGGGTGAGATGATTATCTCACTGAGGTTTTGATTTGCATTTCCCTGATGATAAGTAGTGTTAAGTATTTTGGCTGTTTGCATGTCTTCTTTTGAGAAATGTCTATTTAGATCCTTTTCCTATTTTAAATCAAATTATTTAGAAAACTTCTCAAATTTGAAAAAAAAAAAAACATTAATCTATACACAAAGAATCTCAACGAACTCTAAGTAGGATCAACTTAAAGAGGTCTAAGCCAGACATATAGTCAAAATATTGAAATCCAATGATTAAAAAAAATCTTGAAAGCACAAGAGAAAAACAACTCCTCATGAACAAGGGAATCATAATATGATTAAGACCTGACTTCTTGTGAGAAACAGTGGAGGCAGAAGGCAGTAAGATGACATTCAAGTTACTAAAGGTACAAAAACTGTCAACCAAGAATCTCATAACCAGCAAAACTATACTTTAAAAATAAAGATAAGAGATATTCCCAGATGAACAAAAACAGAAATAATTTGCCACCAGTAGGCCTGCCATACAAGGAATACTAAAAGAAGTTCTTCAGGCTGATAGCAAATGGCTGACATCAGAAACAAATTCAAAATCAAACAAAAATAAAAAATTGAATGCCAGTAAAGGTAATTACGTAGGTAATTGGAAAAGACAATTTAATTCTGTCTTTCTTGTCTTAACTGATTTTAAAAGCAACTGCAAGAAGTAAATACATAATTGTATACTCAGTACTATAACATAAAAATAACAGCACACAGCAGACAGGTAGGGAGACTTTATACTGGAGTAAGAAAATAATATCAGATGGTAATTCAAATCTACATTACAAAGTAAAGAGAAGCAGGGGTAAATAAAAAATTAACATAACAAGCTCAATAAATATAATCCTGCCCTCCTTCCTTCTCTCAGTTTCTTCAAAGGACATACAACGTAGTGTTGCGTTAATAACATGTACAGATTTAATATGTATAATAATGACACAAAAAGGAGAAAATGTTCCAAATAAAGGAAAGTTTTGATAGTTCATTGAAACAAATTCAGAATAAATCTGAAGTTGATTCTGATAAGATGTTTGATTGTAAACCATGTAGCATATACAAAGTAACTCAAGAAACAGAATTTGAAAGTCTTTAATAGAATTAAAATGTTGCTGTAGAAAATATCTAATAGTTAAAAAGAACACATGGAAGAAAACAGAATAAAACACATGAAGCATACAGAAAAACAAAAAAGCAAATGGTAGATGTAATTTCAATGATCCAAACAGACTGAAGCTAGATAACAGAAAAACATATATCATACAAACAACAACAATAAAAGAGATGCAATATGGAATAGCTACCTTAAGATCAAATCAAACTGACTTTAAAAACAAAAAAAATTGCTGCAGATAAATAGGGATACTTTATGGATATTAAAAGGCCAAGCCATCAGGAATGTGTAGCAATCATAAACATGTGTGCCTAACAATAAAGCCCAAAATACATGAAGCAAAGTCTTCAATTTTACAAAATTAAAGAGAAAAATGGACAGTTCAACAACAATAAAGAGAATCTTCAATATCTCATTTTCATTTATGCAAAGAAGATCAACAATGAAATAGATATTTGAACAACACCATAAACCACCTAACAGATTCCTATGGAACATTCCACCCAATAGCAGTCAAATTCACATTCTTCTCAAGTACATATGAAACGTGCTCCAAGATAAACCATATGCTAGGCTATAAAATGAATCTCAATACACTTTAAAAAACTGAAATAATACAAAGTATGTTCTCTGACCATAATGGAATCACATTAAATCAGTAACAAGGAAATCTGGAAAATTCAAAATATATGGACATTAAACAGCATGCTTCTAAATAGCCAATAGGTTAAAGAAGAAATCACAAGGAAAATTAAACACTACCTTGAATCAAATGAAAACAAAGACACAACATACCAAAACTTACAGGATGCTGTTAAAGCAGAAAGAAATTTATGATGTAACTACTCATATTATAAAATAAGTAGATCTCAAATCAAAATAACCTAGGCTTCCAATAAAGAAACTGAAAAAAGAAGAGCAAACTACTGTGGGAGGCTGAGACAGGTGGATCACCTGAGGTCAGAAGTTCAAGACCAGCATGGCCACATGGCAAAACCTTGTCTCTACTAAAAATACAAAAATTAGCCAGGTGTGGTAGTGGACACCTGTAATCCCAGCTACTCGGGAGGCTGAGGCAGGAGAATCACTTGAACCCGGCGGCGGTGGGGGTGGGGGGCAGATGCAGTGATAAAATAATGAAGACTAGACTAGAGACAGATAATAAAATAACAGAGAAAATCAAGACAGCCAGAAAGTGTTTATTTGAAAAGATTTTAAAAATTAACTTTTAGCTAGACTGGCCAAGAAAAAAAGGAAGACACAAATTATTAAGATCAGAATGACAGAAGGAATATTGCTACCAATCTTAAATAAATTTTTCTTTATTTTAAGGGAATACTATGAACAGCTGAATGCCAAAAAATTAGATAATTTAGACAAGAAGGACAAAGTCATAGAAAGACACCAATTACCAAAAATGACTGAAAAAATAGAATATTTGAATAGACCTATAGAAAGTAGACATCCAATTAGCAATTTTACAACTTCCCACAAATAAGGCCCAGGCCCACATGGTTTTATTGATGAATTCTACCAAACACTCAAGAAAGATTTAGTACTTATTCTTCACAAACTCTTCAAAAAAGAGGAGGGAACAGCTTTTCACCAACTGTATGAGGCCAGTATTACCGTGACACCAAAACAAAAGATACAAGAAAACAAACCACAGACCAACATCCTCTACGACTGTAGACACAAAAATCTTCAACAAAATGCAGTTGGCCCTCCATATCCACGGGTTCAGCATCTATGGACTTAACCAGTTGCAGATCAAAAATATCCCCAAAATTAAAATCAACACAACAATAAAAAGTAACATAAATTAGGCCAGGTACAGCAGCTCACACCTATAATCCCAGCACTTTGGGAGATCAAAGTGAGTAGACTGCTGGAGCCCAGGAGTTTGAGACCAGCCTGGGCAACATGGTGAAACCCCATTTCTACCAAAAAAAAAAAAAAAAAAAACTCACAAAAATTAGCCAGGGACAGTGGCACATGCTTGTAGTCCCAGCTACTTGGAAGGTTAAGGCAGAAGGATCACCTGAGCCCTTGGGGGCGGTCAAAGATGCAATGAGCCATTATCACGCCATTGCACTCCAGCCTGGGTGACAGAGTGAACTGTCTGAGGCTGGGTAATTTAAAAGAAAAGAGGTTTAATTAGCTCACAGTTCAGCAGACTGTATAGGTTCTGGGGAGGGCTCAGGAAAGTTACAATCATGGCAGAAGGCAAAGGGGAAGCAGGCAACGTCTTATGTGGCCGGAGCAGGAGGACGAGAACAAGGGAGGAGGTGCTACACACTTTGAAACAGCCAGATCTCATGATAACTCACTATCACAAGAACAGTGAGGGGGAAATCTGCCTTCACGATACAATCACCTTCCTCTAGGCCTCTTCTCCAGCACTGGGGATTGCAATTCAACATGAAATTTGGTCGGGGACACAAATCCAAACCATGTCAGCATCTGACAAAGGTCTAATATCCAGAATCTATAAGAAACTTAAACAACTCAACAAGCAAAACACAAAGGACCCCATAAAAAAGTAGGCAAAGGACATGAATAGACACTCCTTAAAAGAAGACATATAAGCAGCCAACAAATATATTAAAAAATGTTCAACATCAATAATCATTAGAGAAATGCAAATCAAAACCGCAATGAGATACCACCTCACACCAGTCAGAATGGCTATTATTAAAAAGTCAAAAAATCACAGGTGCTGGTGAGGTTGCAGAGAAAAGGGAACATTTAGATACTGCTGGTAGGAGTTTGGCCATAGTGGAAAGCAGTCTGAAGATTTCTCGAAGAACTTAAAACAGAATTGCCATTCAACCCAGCAATCCCATTACTGGGTGTATACCCAAAGGAAAATAAATCCTTCTACAAAAAATACACATGCACTCATATGTTCATCACAGCACTAGTCACAATAGCAAAGACATGGAATCAACCTAAACGCCCATCAATGGTAGATTAGGTAAAGAAAATGTGGCACATATCTACTACAGCCATAAAAAAAATGAATGAAATTATGTCCTTTGCAGCAACATGAATGCAGCTGGAGGCCATTATCCTAAGTAAGTTAATGCAGGAACAGAAAACAAAATATTGCATGTTCTCACTTATAAGCGGGAACTACACATTGGGTACACAGGGACATGAGGATAGGAAAAATGGACACTGGGACTACTGGTGGGGGTAGGGTGAAAGGAGCAAGGGTTGTAAAACCACCTGCTCACTATCTGAATGACAAAATCATTCATACCCAAACCTCAGCATCATGTAACATATCCATATAACAAACCTGCACATGTACTACCTGAATCTAAAAGTTAGAATTACTAATTATTATTATTATTATTTGAGACAGAGTCTCGCTCAGTTGCCAGGCTGGAGGGCAGTGGCACAAACTCGGCCCACTGCAACCTCCGCCTCCCAGGTTCAGGCGATTCTCCTGCCTCAGCCTCCCAAGTAGCTGGGTCTGCAGGCATGTGCCACTACTCCCAGCTAATTTTTGTATTTTTAGTAGAGACAGGGTTTCACCATGTTGGCCAGGATGTTCTCAATCTCTTGACCTCATGATCTGCCCACCTCGGCCTCCCAAACTGCTGGGATTACCGGCATGAGCCACTGCACCTAGCCAAAAGTTGAAATTACTAAGAAATTAAATAAAAGTAAAGTATACAGAAGAATGCACATAGGCTATATGCCAATAATATAACATTACAATGATCTTGAGCACCTGCAGATTTGGGGATCCATGGGGAGTCCTAAAACAAATCCTCCACAGATGCTGACAGACAACTGTACTAGCAAACCTATTAGGTTGGTGCAAAAATAAAATTGCGATTTTTGTCAAAATAATTCAGCAACATTTAAAAAGAAATATGTACTATAACCAAATGGAATTTACCCTAGGAATACAAGGTTGTTTTAACATCTAAAAAATCAACGTAATATACCACATTATCAGAATAAAGGGCAAACATAATCATCTGAATAGATGCAGAAAAAGCATTTGACAAACATCCAACACCCTTTCATGATAAGAACAAACTAGGAACAGAGAGAGATTATTCAACCTGATAAAGGTCATCTACAAAAAATCCACAGCTAACACTGTACTTAATGGTAAAAGACCAAATGTTTTTCCTATAAAAGCAGAACAAGATGAGGATATCCATTCTCACCACTTCTATTCAACATTGTACTGGGCACTCTAGCCAGAGCAATCAGGCAAGAAAAGAAATAAAAGGCATTGTAGACTGAAAGGAAGAGGTGAAACTATTTGCAGATGACACAATATATAGAGAGAAAATCCTAAAAAATACACTGAAAATTATTAGCATTAATAAAGAACTTCAACAAGGTTGCAGGGTACAAGGTAAATATTAAAAAACTAATTGTAGTTCCATACATCTGAAATGAAATTAAGAAAATAATTCCATTTACAATAGCATCAAAAGAATAAAATACTTAAGAATCAATTTAACAGAAGAAATGTAAAACGCATAGACTGCAAACTAGAAAACATTGCTAAAAGAATTATTTTTTTCTTTTTCTGTAAGAGACATAGTCTCACTCAGACACTCAGGCTGGAGTGCAGTGGCACGATCACGGCTTACTACAGCCTTGACCTCCCAGGCTCAAGAGATCCTCCCACTTCGGCCTCCCAAGTAGCTGGGACTACAGGCACATGTACCCACGCCCAGCTAATTTTGAAACAGAAAATTTCCCTTGACCCCTCCGTGGGCCTCATGACAGGGGTGCCTTGCTTACTCAGCCTGCAGCTCTCAATCCCTCCCAGGAGGGAGAGCAGTCAGGTGACTGGGTGCAGGAGCCAGAGTGAGCACTTTTGGGCACGGACAGGAGCAAAATTTTGTGCAGGTCCCATACCAGTAGCTAAGGGGGCGTAGCCATGACCCTGGAAGCCCCAGAGGGCACGTGTTAGGGGTGCTCTTTTAGTTTTGCTATCCACAGATGGCTTAGGTGTTTAAGAGCTCAGTGGACTGACCCTCTGCCTCTTCGTGAAGGCAGAGGGTCAGTGTGATAGCTTTATGTATCTTGAGCTTTCTGTATCCCAAGCTCTTGTCCAATGTCCAGGAAAAATCAGGTTGCACAAACAAATTGATGTTCATGGATCGAACAATATTGTTAAGATGGCAATGTTAACCAAATTAATGTACATATTCAATATGATCATTATCAAAATCTGAGCTGGCTTTTCACAGAAATTGATAAGTTGCTCCTAAAAATCCTATGCAAAAGCAAGGGATCCAAAATTGTGAAAACAATCTTGGAAAAGAAAAAGTTCCTATTTTTTATTACCTACTCACTTCCTAAGTTCTTACCTGCTCGCTTCCTAATTTCAAACCTTACAATGTTCTAGTAATTAAGATATCATGATACTGATAAAAAAACAGACATGTAGATCAATGGAATAAAACTGAGCATTTAGAAATAAACCAACATTTACGGTCAATTGACTTTTGACAAGTGTCAAAACAATTCAGTGGGGAAAAAAATGGTCTCTCAATAAATGCTGCTGGGACAATTGGATAGCCAAACCAAAAACACTCAGAAAGGGGGCTGGGCATGGTGACTCATGCCTATAATCCAGCACTTTGGGTGGCCGTGGCGGGCAGATCACCTGAGGTCAGGAGTTTGAGACCAGCCTGACCAACATGGAGAAACCCCGTCTCTACTAAAAATACAAAATTAGCCGGTTATGGTGGCACACGCCTGTAATTCCAGCTACTCGGGAGGCTGAGGCAGGAGAATCATATGGACCTGGGAGGCAGAGGCTGCAGTGGGCTAAGATCATGCTATTGCACTCCAGCCTGGGCAATGAGAGTGAAATTCCATTTCAAAAAAAAAAAGACTCAAAAAGGATCATAGACCTAAATGTAACAGCTAAAACTATTTAGAAATAAAAAACGCTTAGAAGAAAATATAAGAGCAAATTTTCATGATCGTGGATTGGGCAAAATTTTCTTGGATACAAGAAGAAAAACACAAGTAATGATTTTTTAAAAAATAGGCAAACTGGACTGCATTAAAATCTAAGATTGTGCTAAAAATGATACCATCAAGAAAATGAAGAGATAACCCATACAATGGGAGAAAATATTAGCTAATAACATATCGGAAAAGGGCTTGTATCTAGCCTACATAAAGAACTGTTGAAACTCAGTAACTAAAAGGTAGCCCAATTTTTTAAATGGGCAGAGGATCTGAATAGACATTTCTCTAATGAAGATACACAAATGGTCAATAAACACATTAAATAATGCTCACCATCATTAAGGGAAATTCTAATCAAAACCAAAATTAGAGACCATTTTACACCCACTAGGACAGCCATAATCAAAATGACCCTAGTAAGTGATGGGGAACATGTGGAAAAAGTGGTACCCTCGTGCCTTGCTAGGGAGAATATAAAATGGTGCACCCACTGTGGGGAACAATTTTGTAGTTCTTCAAAGATTATAATACAAATTACCAAATGATCCTGAAATTCTACTCCTAGGTATAGATTCAAGAGAAATGAAAATATTTCTATTATTCTCTCCAACTTTGCCTCCTAACGTGTTATCTCATAGTCAAAAGACATGGTCTTGATATCGCTTCTATATTCCAGGACAAAAGAAGGTAAAAGTAAAAGAACAAACTTCAAAACATGCTTACTAGTTAAGTATGCCACTTCTTTTTTCCAGAAAAACAAGAGGTTTACCAGAAACTTCTGCGTGTTCACTGAGTAGAATGTCTGTCATATGGTCACCCTTGGATAAAGATGACTATGGAAAAGGCTGTGGGTTCAGACGGGGGCAACCATCCAACACTGTCTACCACCATAGCTCATTTATGCATTGCTTTATTTAGCACTGTCTTATACAGATTGACTTCTTCACTGGACCTTACAAATTTACGTATAGTTAGGCTTTGGTGACACTCATGTGTGGGGTAGGGTTTTAGATATCATCTGGTCTAACATGCCCCACCTCATGATGAGCAGGGCATCATTCACGTTTCACTTGAACAATTTTACAAATCACCATTTCATCAGGTAGTCCATTGTGGCCATTGACAGCTATTATTACAAAAGTTCCTCTTTGGCCAAGCACGGTGGCTCATGCCTGTAATACCAACACTTTGGGAGGCCCAGGCGGGTAGATCATGAGATGAAGAGATCAAGACCATCCTGGCCAACATGGTGAAACCCCATCTCTACTAAAAACATAAAAAGCAGTTGGGTGTGCTGGCATGTGCCTGTAATCCCAGCTACCTGGGAGGCTGTGGCAGGAGAATCACTTGAATCCGGGAGGTAGAGGTTATAGTGAGCCGAGATTGTGCCAATGCACTCCAGCCTGGTGACAGAGCAAGACTCCATCTCAAAAATAAAAATAAATGTTAAAGGCCGGGCGCGGTGTCTCAAGCCTGTAATCCCAGCACTTTGGGAGGCCAAGGCAGGTGGATCACGAGGTCAAGAGATCGAGACCATCCTGGTCAACACGGTGAAACCCCGTCTCTACTAAAAATACAAAAAATCAGCTGGGCATGGTGGCGCGTGCCTGTAATCCCAGCTACTCAGGAGGCTGAGGCAGGAGAATTGCCTGAACCCAGGAGGCGGAGGTTGCAGTGAGCCGAGATCGCGCCATTGCACTCCAGCCTGGGTAACAAGAGCGAAACTCCGTCTCAAAAAAAAAAAAAAAATATTAAAAACCCCACACAAACAAAAGTTCCTCTTTATACAAGCTATATCTAACTCCATGTGGGTTTATTTATCAAAAATATTAGCAGTTAAAGGATGTAAGTAATTAAGACACAGTATATCTCATTTAAACCTTGGAACAGCTATTTAAACTGATAAGCAGGCATCATTCATCTCATTTACCCAAGTGGGAGCCTGAGCCTTAGCAAATTTAAGAGACTTTAATCTAGACTGTGCAATCCTGACTCTAGGTCAACTTCTTTCCATGAGACAGCACTTCACATATTTCAAATAGGGGTTCTTACATAGTTAGGGTTCACAAACAAGGCATGAATCAGTTTCAGATGGTCCATGAAGTTCTGAAAATTATATTCAATATTACATATGTGAGCTTGTTTTGTTTTGTTTTTTTGAGACAGTCTCACTCTGTCACCAAGCTGGAGTGCAGTGGCATGATCTTGGCTCACTGCAACCTCTGCTTATCCGGTTCAAGTGATTCTCCTGCCTCAGCCTCCTGAGTAGCTGGGATTACAGGCGCACACCACCATGCCCAGCTAACTTTTGTATTTTTAGTAGATATGTGGTTTCACCATGTTGGCCAGGATGGTCTCAATCTTTTGACCTCGTGATCTGCTCACCTTGGCCTCCCAAAATGCTGGGATTACAGGCGTGAGCCACCGTGCCTGGCCAAGCCTGCTTTTACAGAGAGGCTCTGAAAGAATCTGTGACTGACCAACGAGTTAACAGCAATTGATGGAAAGATGATGATGAAGCACTTCTTCCTGGAGTTTTTACCTCCCCAGATGAAACATCTCTAGTTTCTCCAGTCATGCCTCTTGATTTCCCCTAGGCAGTTAGTTACAGGGTGTTAGAAATTAAGGCACAGTCCTATCTCATTTAAACCTTGGAACAGCTATTTTGACAGATAAACCCCACTCAGATGTGTTCTTCCTCATTGTATCAAGTGACAGTCACCCGAAAGTCACAATCAATTCCTTACAATCTCCCATCCTTAACTGCATTTTAACACAAAGCTCCCTATTTTTCTCTTTGGTGTATACAAATTCATATGTATTTCTTCATCTCAGCTACCAGAAATGAAATGATCATTTCCAGCCTGGGCTCTTCTGGTCTCTTCATTGCCCCCTTCCTGGCCCACCTTTCTTCAGCCATCTTCATATGGGAGCCAACAGTCTTTCTAAATTATCAAGCAGATCACCTCACTCCCTTGCTTGAAAACCCTCAGTGGCTTCCCATGACACTGAGTAAATTTCAGCTTCCCACCCGCAGCACTTCAAACCTTGGGTGGTATGACCCAAGCCTTCCTCTATGATGCTACCTCACTCTCCCTTCTGCCCTCCTTTATTGCATTAGAGTGACAGCAGTCTGCTTTCAGTCCCTAGGGCATGGCAAATTTCTTCCCATCTCAGGACTCTTACACTCTTCCGGAATGCTCGTCAACCTATTTTTCCCATCCTTCCACCCTCAGTTTAAATATTATTTCCTTCTAGATATTGCCTCTGACACTTTCTAAATTAGGACCCATTCCCCACTACCTATATATCACAGCTCCCTCATAAGTTTTCACTACCTAGATAGATAGCTTGTGTGTGTGCTTAATGATTTCATTTTCTCCTTTAGACTATAAGCTCCACGAGGGTAGTTTTCATATTTGTCTTTTTTTTTTTTTTTTTTTTTTTTTGAGATGGAGTCTCGCTGTATCACCCAGGCTGGAATGTAATGGTGTCATCTGAGCTCATGGAAATCTCTGCCTCCCAGGTTCAAGCAACTCTCCTGTCTCCGCCTCCTGAGTCGCTGAGATTATAGGCATGTGCCACCACATCTAGCTAATTTTTGTTTTTAGTGGAGATAGGATTTCACCATGTTGGCCAGATTGGTCTCGAACTCCTGACTTCAGGCGATCCACCTGCCTCAGCCTCCCAAACTGTTGGGACTACAGGCATGAGCCACTGCACCTGACCTCATATTTGCCTTTAACCACTATATTTCCAGTGGTTGGTACAGTGTTTGGCGCATGATAAATACTCAAAACTTCACTGAAGGGAAAGTTGATTTCAAGTTCTCTCACCATCCTGGACATATTCTAATTTGAAATATATGCCTTAAAATGTGGTCCCCAATACTAAACTCAAATTTCCAGGTGTATTCCATTTTAGAGGGTTCTAGGCACGCCACATTTACATAATTCTTTTCTCCTCTCCAGTATCAGAATAGTCTATTTCATGAGCCTAAACAGTCTAATAAGGTCTGTAGCTGTGTGTCTCTGCCATTGACAGACGTGACCATTCATATATACAGCTACTACAGTCTCAATGTCTGTGTCTCTGTCAAACTCGTATGTCGAAATCCTAACCTCCAAGGGGATGATATCAGGAGGTGGGGTCCCTGGGAGGTGATAAGGTCATAAGGGGAAGGTCTCATGAATGGAATTCATGCCCTTATAAAAGACGCCTGAGAGAAAGTCCTTGACTTTTCTACAAAGTGAGGACAGAGCAGGATGGCATCACCTACAAGGAAACAGACCCTCACTAGACACCGCATCTGCCTTGATCTTGAACTCCTCAGCCTCAGGAACTCTAAGAAATAAGCTTCCATGGTTTCAAAGGTACCGAGTTTATGGCATTTCATTATAACAGCCCCAATGGACTAAGATACTAACAAGCCACAAATTAAAGAAGGATTCTGAGTAACACATCAGAATGCAAGCCTCTGGCTCACGATTCAGCACTCTTTGTATGGCCTCCCTGAAGTCAGGTGAAATGTCCCCAATTAAACTTTGATCCCCAAGTAAAAAGTATTTCAATATTTCAGCCATGGGTGTGTACACAATGAAGAACTCTATTCTATGATCTGCCTCCAAGACACGTGGGTGGCTCACACCATCCATGTTTCCCCTTCTCGCTTCATGCAGCAAAGCACAAAGGCACCAAGAGTCCCCAGTATCCAGGCTGGACACAACAGATTCAGCTTATTTTCTGAGTGGCAGGGGTACATTCAAAAGATGTCCTGTAATTCAGATATGGAAACAAGCTAGAGCTGGGAGAAGCTGCTGAGAAATCGACTTGCCATCTCAGCTTTGCAAGATAAGCAAAACATAAAATCAAACGAGTCTGCTGAAATTATTACCATCTCCCTATCACCAACACTGATGTGGTAGATGGCGGGGGAGCATCGATCACCTGAAAATATCTAATCACAGTAGAGACCTTTCATATTACCATTAAAATTCTAAACTGCCCCCAGCCTGATTTCTTTTAAGCAAAGGCCTACAGGCCTTATACATTTCATGGCGATTTTCTCTGGTTATGTAGGCTGTATTTTTTTTTTCTAGTGTCTCACTTTTGTCCTCCTTCTCCTTTCATTCTCTCAGTTCAAATGGACACAACCTGGTTCCTATCACCTAGAGATGAATTAACCTTTCCAAATATCCTGACACTGCCTTCCTAGAAAAGTTCCCTGGAGCTCTGTAGCTGTTGGGGAAGAGACGCAGCTTGGCTTTGACTTTAATATACATTTCGAAATACCTTTTGCAGGATGGCTGGAAATAAGGAACTAATAACAAAGCACTTCTAAAATTACCGGTACATCTGAAGCATTCCGCCTGGTGCACGGCCTTTGAGGGTCTTTAATTCATCAATTAAGTGATCAAAGATCTTGTTCAAGATACGATTACACGTTCTCTTTGCGCAATCGTACTAAAATGGATAGCATTCCGAAAATCAAACAGGTTCCAGAGCTAAAAATAAAAACAGACAAAATGACACCCAAACATTCATCACTTTCCAAAAGCAAGGATGATTACTCCTTAACGATCCTGGAATATGAGTGCCAGGACAAACCATTCCACAATGATGGTGTCAAAGGAGGAACTTCCACGCTCCTTAAAGCAGCTACTATGCATTTAGGTTGTAGCCAGGTCTTTTCCGAACCAGGATATGGGTGAGAGGCTAGACAGAGAAGTCCTGGCTACTGGCCAAAGCCAAATCCAAGAGCAAAGAATTTCAGTAATACAGAATAGAGGTCTTTGAGTGACTGCCGATGACCTTTGTCACGTACACAGGATTAGTCTTCCTTATACCACTAAAAACAAAACAATGTTATGGCCCAAGAATTAGAAGGAAATGTTTCTTAAGTTACCACAATTCTTCTTAATCCTTGTTCCCCAGGGGCCAGTTATTATGATCGTGCTTCGTCTGATCGCATTTTATCCTTGATCATCTAAAAGAGGAGTTAGTAAACTATGTCTGTAAAAGTTAGGATAACAAAAGAAACTGTGGGCCCCTTGGCCTCTTTTGCAACCACCCCATTCTGCAATCATTTCATGAAAGCAACTAGAGACGACATGTCAGTGAAGGGGTATGGCTGTGTTCCAATAAAACTTTATTCACAAAAATAGGCACTGGTCCAAATTTGGCCCATAGTCAGTAGTTTACTGGCCCCTGCTCTGTAACATGGTCATGACTATAATCCACACTTGGAAAGTTTAGTCTACGTCACTAAGTTTACGCAATCTGCAACAGCATTCTTGTTCATAGGCTGGGTAGTTTGAAGGAGGATGCTTGCTGAGTGTGATGGTTTTGGGGCAAAAATAGAATTGATCTGATAGGGGGAAAAGTTACTAAGCCACCAGTGTAATTTCATATGGTTTCCCCTTCAAAAAGTTCATTTCACTCTCCAAATTTTTAGGCAACATTGTTTTTTAAAGAACGTAAGATTTCACATTGCATCCCAGTTATTTACTACCTGAGTTTGGTCTTAACAAATAGGATTTTGTTATTCTCTCATCAATGGAGCAACCACATGTGGTTTTAATTGACAAAATTGTGATAAAATTCACTGTATCCTTTTAAAAAGTGATTGAAAAATTTTCAGACTGCTGCGGAGAATGTAGGGGGGAAATGAGGAGATTGAATTTCAACAAGAGACATGCCAGATTTTTTTTTTCTTGCTCTCAATATTCAACATTGTCCCACTACACAGTATCTAATTAGATACTGGAACAATGCAGGGATCATGTGTTTCTCTTTAAGCTTTGGGTACAGTTCATCACACTATAGTTAGCACTGGATACACTTAGGTGCCCCTCCAGAAACCAGTACTGGGTGACATCACGTGCTATGTCACAAACAATGGAACATACATTAAGTGCGCATGCTCTCAGACATTCAAAACACTTGCAGTCATTTTGGTTTCCCTCTTTTTATTTATTTCAAACCCACATTCATTTTGATGCTTGAAAACTCTCTCTTGTCTCCCAACTTTTTTTCAGAAAGGCACCCCTTGCTACCCAGAGAATTTTCTGCTTCTCAGAAAAATCAGTCCAATTTATTTTCAAAATCATACAGGCCATGTAATAGTTCTATCCACATTGTTTGAGCTCTGTGGAAATGATTGGCTTGATTGACTTATGATTAAGAACAAAACACAGTGAATTTATTGTAAACACCACGGCCAGCCACCATATCACATATATAGGTCCTCACATACAGATAGTCAAAAAGTGAGAATGGGTATCAAAGCTGTCTGCTATGTGATTGATTCCTTCGCTAACTGACAATATGAATATCTGAGAACCAACATCCCATCTTCATGCTCTGCCCTTTCCAATACAGAACTAGAGAAGAAAATTATGTAGCTCATCCATTTGCACGGGAAATGTTGAGGATGCCAAAAAATACACAGACATAGTCAGACCTTTTTTAATTTAGAAACGTGTTGTTTGTGAAGAAGCATAAATATCCTAAAACTCTCTTCCATATGTCTGCTTTCCTCCCACTGGGCTACATTCCAAAGAGGCTCTAGTAGTTCCAAATCTGGCTTCTATGTTTGTATCTAAAATATGAAAAACTGATGCTGAGCAGGCTTTATAAATGCTTTTCATCACAGTGACTAATATTAAAATATTCCATGAAATTGTGTTTTAATTAAAATGATGGCTTAAATTTTTTTTCTTTTTTCCAAGACAGCATCTTACTCTGTCACCAAGCTGGAATGCAGTGGTACAATCTTGGTTCACTACAACCTCTGCCTCCTGGGTTCAAGTGATTCTCCTGCCTCAGCCTCCTAAGCAGCCGGCATTACAAGTGCACAACACCACGCCCAGCTAATTTTTGTATTTTTAGTAGAAACAGGATTTCACCATGTTGGCCAGGGTGGTCTCCATCTCTTGACCTCATGATCCACCCACCTCAGCCTCCCAAAGTGCTGGGATTACAGGTGTGAGCCACCATGCCCGGACAGCTTAGAATTTTTTAATACATAATATTTGTACATATTTATGGGATGCATGTGCTATTTCAATACATGCATAAAAGGTGTATAATGATCAAATCAGAGTATTTAGGATATTCATCACTGTGAACATTTATCATTTCTGTCTAGTGGGAATATTTCAGATCTCCTCTTGAAGATCTATTTTAAATACACATTGTTCTTTTAAGATACATTGTTAACTATAGTGACACTACTGTGCTATCAAAAACTAGACTTATTTCTTCTATCTAAACAATCTCTGTTCACCTCCCACCCCACCCCATGCACACCCTTCCCAGCCCCTGCTATCATTCTACCCTCTACCTTCATGAGTTAACTTTAGCTCCCACATAAATGAGAACATGCGATGTTTATTTTTCTGTGCCTGGCTTATTTTACATAACATAATGACTTCCAATTTCAGCCATGTTGCTGCAAATGACAGGACTGCATACTTTTCATGGCTGAATCGTATTTCATTGTGCAGATATACCACATTTCCTTCATCCACTCATCGGTTGATGGACATTTAGGTTGATTTCATATCTTGGCTATTGTGGATAGTGCTGGAATAAACATGGAGTGCAAGTATCTCTTTGGCACACTAATTTTCTTTCCTTTGGATAAATACCCAGTAGTAGGATTGCTGAAATGCATGGCAGCTCTTTTCTTAGTTTTTTGAGACAGCTCTATACTGTTTTCCATAATTTACATTCCCACCAACAGTACATAAAAGTTCCCTTTTCTCCATATCCTTGCCAGTTTTTGTCTTTCTGATGATAGCTATTCTAATTGGAGTGAGAGGATTATCTCATTGTGACTTTGACTTGCATTTCCCTGATGACTGGTGATGTTGAGTATTTTTTTTATATACTTGGCTATTTGTATGTCTTCTTTTGAGATATGTCTATTTAGATCATTTGCTCACTTTTTAATCAGATTATTTGGGGTTTTGCTGTTGAATTCCTTGTATATTCTAAATATTAGTCCCTTGTCAGATGAGTATTTCGCAAATATTTTCTACCATTCAATAGGTTGTTTTTTCATTCTATTATTTCCTTTGCTGTGCAGAAGCTTTTTAGTAAAATATAGTCCCATTTGCCTATTTAAGTTTTTATTGCCTATGCTTTTGGGATCTTAACCATAAAATCTTTGCCTAGACCCATGCCCTGGAGCATTTCCCCTATGTTTGCCTCCAGTAGTTTTATAGTTTTGAGTCTTACGTTTAAGTCTTTGATCCATTTGGGGTTAACTTTTGTCTGTGGTGAGAAATAGGCATCTAGTTCTTCTGCATATTGATTTCCAGTTGTCCCTGCATCATTTATTAAAGAGCGTGTCCTTTTGCCAGTGTATGTTCTTAGCAGCTGTGTCAAAATTCAGTTGGCTATAAATTCAGTTCGACTTGTTTCTGGGTTCTCTGTACTGTTCCATTGGACTTTGCGTCTGTTTTGGTTGCTGCAGCTTTGTAGTCTATTCTGCAGTCAGGTAGCGTGATACCTCTAGCTTTGTTCCTGTTGTTCAATACTGCTTAGGCTCTTTTGGGCTTTTGTGATTTCATATAAATTCTATAAATTTTTTTCTATTTCTGTGAAGAATGTCATTGGTATTTTGCTAAGGATTGCATTTAATCAGTATATTGCTTTGTAGTATGGTCATTTTAATAATACTGATTTTTCTGATCCACGAATATGGGATGTCTTTTCATTTGTCTATGTTCTCTTCCATTTCTTTCATTGGTGTTTTGTAGTTTTCCTTGTAATGGTCTTTCACCTTCCTGGTGACATTTATTACTAGGTTGTTTCTTTTCTTCTGCAGCTATTATAAATGGGATTGCCTTCTTGATTTTTGACTGTTAATTATTGGTGTATTGTATACAAATGCTAACAACTTTCATACTTTAATGTTGTATCCTGCAACTTTACTGAAATTATTTGTTCTAACAATATTTTGGTGGAGTCTAGGACTTTCTATATGTAAGATTATATCATCTGTAAAGAGGGACAATTTGACCTACTCTTTTTCAATTTGCATGCTGTTTTTCTTTTGCCTGATTGCTCTGGCTAGAGCTTCTAGTACTATGTTGAATAGAAGTGGTGAAAGTGTGCATCCTTGTCTTTTTCCTCTATGAATTCATAGATGAAAGGCTTTCCACTTTTACCAATTCAGAATGTTAGCTATGGGTTTTTTCATTTATGGCCTTTATTATGTTGAGGTATATTTCTTCCATGCCTGACTTGTTGACAGTTTTTATCATAAAGGGATGTTATCAAATGGTTTTTCCATATAAGTTGAGATCATCTTGTGGTTTTGTCCTTCATTCTGCTGATGTCATGTTGATTTACATATGTTGAACTAGCCTTGCATCCCTGGCATGAATCCCACTTGACCATGGTGCATTATCTTTTAGTGTGTTGTTAGATTCTGTTTGCTAGTGTTTTGTTGAGGACTTTTCCATCTATGTTCATCAGGGATATTGGCTCTAGTTTTTTGTTGTTGTGGTTGTGTCCCTGTCTGGTTTTTTTTTTTTTTTTTTTAATCAGTGTAACACTGGTCTTGCAGAACAAGTTAGGAAGAATTCCCTGCTTTTAAATTTTTTGGACCAGTTCGAGAAGAATTGGTGTTAGTTCTTGATAACTCTGGCAGAATTAGACAATAAAGCCATCTGATCCTGGGCTTTTATTTATTGGGAGGGTTTTTAAAAATTACTAATTTAATCTCTTTATTCATTATTGGTCCGATTAGGTTTTCTATTTCTTTGTGGTTCAGACTTGGTAGATTTTATGTGTCCAGGAATTTATCCATTTCTTCTAGGTTTTCCAGTTTGTAAGCATACTGTGGGTTATAATAGTGTCTGATTTGGTTTATTGAAAGGTCCCAGGAAAGTGACTATCACCCCATAAGGGACTCACTCACAAGCCACACTGAACTGTTTAACAGACCTACCACTAACTAATCAGTTCTCCATTTCTTACTTGCTTTTCAGTAGTTCGTTTCAATTATTTTCTCTTTTTCTATAACTTTATTTTGTGCTATTTCATACTATCTCCAAGACAGAAATGTGAGCCTTGAGCATCTAAGAAAAACTTAATTTCAAAACTGTTTGAAGTGAATTCAACTCAAAGGATGAGGATACTTTGGGTGAAAATATGAATAATTTTGATCATTTCTACCTCAAAAGACTATTGCCAAGTCAAGTATTTAGTCAGGGCCTGATTCAAAGCAAAAACACAATGAAAAATGATCTCAGCTCATCTTCATCTCTCTGGTCAAAGGCGCAATAATATCTATATCCAATTTTTACCAGAGTCAAAGAGATACATGTAATGATTATTCTATATATATAAATTACCAGCGTTTTAAAAGGGAATTCATTATGTTATAAACAATTTAAAATTTATATAGAGCAGCTTTCTTCAGTCCAGAGTTCTGTCCTGTGAGTGGAATTACCAAGCTATTATTTTACAGTTTGCCTTTATATTGAAGTTTCTCAACTGCTTATTTTCATTTTTCTTCCCTGAATCTTTTCTAGGTCCATTACACTTTTACTCAATTACAGCAAACAAAGCAACATGGGATGGCTACTCTGGCAGTAGATACAGTATGGTCTTAAAATAGTATATTGTTATATGCTAAAAGACATAACAAGTCCTACATACATGTGTGTACAAAATCTCAAGTTGTTTTCTGCTACAATTCTCAGCTGCAGGGATAGGTGTAGTTTTCTCTGGCTGGCTCCTTTAGTAACTAGCAAGAGTCAAGATGGAAAAAGGTTCCTTTCCCCTACTCATTAACCCAGAGAATGCTGCCAGCTACTGTTTTGTTTAAGCTATTATTTTGTTCAGCTTTGAAAATTTTTAAACATATACAGTAATAAATGCTTTTGGAATTAAAATGTATAGAATATATTGCAAAACTCCACCTCCAAAAAAAGAGCTGATGAAAATTAAAATGAGTACACAAGTTATGATACAAAAGATAGCAAACAGCGAAAATATATTCTAAAAAGCTCAGAAAGAAATCAGAGTAATATAGATTAAGGTATCAATAATACATAAAATAAGTTAAAAACTCAAATACAAAAATTCTTAGGTTACATTCAAAGAAAAAAATACAATTTACCTAAGCACTTACAAAGTGACACAGAAAGTTGAAAAGCAGGGCCGGGCACGGTGGCTCATGTCTGTAATCCCAGCACCTTACGAGACCAAGGCAGGCAGATCATGAGGTCAGGAGATCAAGACCATCCTGTCCAACATGGTAAAACCCCGCCTCTACTAAAAAATACAAAAAAAAAAAAAAAAATTAGCCAGGCATGGTGGTGTGCGCCTGTGGTCCCAGCTACTTGGGAGGCTGAGGCAGGGGAATCGCTTGAACCTGGGAGGTGGAGATGGCAGTGAGCAGAGATTGCACCACTGCACTGCAGCCTGGCGACAGAGCAAAACTCCATCTCAAAAATAAAAATAATTTAAAAAAAAAAAGTTGAAAAGTAGAAGGATAGAAAAAGATATGGCACACCAACACAGACCAAAAGAGAGTAATAGTTCCTATATCAGTAAAAGCAAAAACCAAGGCCAAAAGTATTTAATAATAAAGAAGGTATTACGTTCATAAAGGTACAATATATATGAAACTATAATAGTCATTAACATTTATACATGGAAAAACATGGCCCTGAAACAGAAAAGTAATTTAGAAGAAGGAAAAATCAACACAAGAAATACCAGGGTATAAATCTGACAAATTAAATAGTCAAAATGTAAGTAATAATACCTTCACACAAGTCAAGCATTTTAATACCCATGGAATTTAAGATTATTTTGCCATATATTACCTATAAAGAAATACTAACTTCCAAACAGTAAAAATTACACAGGAAGTATTTTCCATTTTTTGTCCACAGCATAATAAACATTTAAGCATAAGCAAAACCAAACAGAACAAAACAAAAACTTCAGCACCTTGAACACTTTTTTAGACCCCCTAATAGAAATTCTCAGATTATTTAGGAACTAATCATGATGATCATACCACTGTAGTAACACTCAAGATACATATAAAGTGATGCCGAGAGGCAAATTCATAGCCCAAATTGTTAGGTTATTAGGCACTGAAGACTCAAAATAAATGGTCTAAAATATTCAAATCCAAATAAGTGTGTGTGTGCATGTATTTAACACATATGGTATAACTTTAAAGAAGCCCATGTACTAGCTCATCATGACCAACCTCTATACTCACAGAGGAAATATTAATACTTGGTGGTCAGCTGCTGTCTACCGTCTGTGGATGGAGAAAGGAAGACCTGCCAGTAATGCACCAATGATATGCTTGGAGAACACTCTAACAAGAAAAAATGAAAAGAAAAAAATACCACTGAAGCCAACATAAGCCTACACTAGCTATAAATACTAAACAACCTGCATTGGAAGATCCCAAACACTGGTCTATGCAAATAGTATCCAAGTATTGGGTACTTATTGTAAAAAGTAACATTTGCAGCTCTTTCTCTGGAACTTTCAGATTAGAATCTCCAGGATAATACATAGAGGTCTGTCTGTATCATAGTTACTTTTGGCAACCCCCTAGATGTAGATCTTAATTTGTTAGTATCGGGCAATAAGGAAATTCATGTTAATGCAGGAAACAGTAAAGAACATTTAACTTCAAATCTCACTGAGATGAAAGAGACTATTTCTTTTTTTTTTTTTTTTAAAAAAAAAAAAAAAAAAGAAAAAAGGAAAGGAAGAAAGAGGAAGAGGAAGAGGGAGAGAGAGCAGGGGTGTTGCTTTATTGCCCAGGCTAAAATGCAGTCTAAAAATGGGTATGCCTGTAATTATGTTTAATAATAGAGACAAAAAAAAAAAAAGAAAAAAAAAAGAGGGAAGAAAATAATTAACAAGCAGCCAACCAATATTTCATTTTAACCTGTAAATACGTGTGATGTAGTACTGATAAGAGTGTATATTTTGTGTATTTAAAGTGGAGAGTTCTATGAATGTTAATTAAGTCTATTTGTTCCGGATCTGAGTTCAAGTCCTGAATATCGATGTTAACTTTCTGTCTCATTGATCTGTAAGTCTCCCACTATTATTGTGTGGGAGTCCAAGTCTCTTTATAAGTCTTATATATCTGGGTATTTCTGTATTGGGTGCATATATATTTAGGATCTTTAGCTCTTCTTGTTACATTGATCCTTTTATCATTATATAATATCCTTCTTTGCTTCTTTTGATGAAGACCAACTTCATGAAATAAAACAAAAAGACAAGATTAGAGAAAAAAGGATAAAAAAGAACGAGCAAAGTCTCCAAGAAATATGGGACTATGTGAAAAGACCTAATCTACGTTTGATAGGTGTACCTGAATGTGACGAAGAGAATCGATCCAAGCTGGAAAATACGCTTCAGGATATTATTCAGGAAAACTTTCCCAACCTAGCAAGGCAGGACAATATTCAACTCCAGGTAATACAGAGAACACCACAAAAATATTCCTCAAGAAGACCAACCTCAAGGCACATAATCGCCAGATTCACCAGGGTTGAAATGAAAGAGAAAATACTGAGGGCAGCCAGAGAGAAAGGTCAGGTTATCCATAAAGGGAAGCCCATCAGACTCACAGCAGATCTCTCAGTAGAAACCCTACAAGACAGAAGAGAGTGGGGGCCAATATTCAACATCCTTAAAGAAAAGAACTTTCAACCCAGAATTTTACATCCAGCCAAACTAAGCTTCATAAGCGAAGGAAAAATAAAATCTTTTGTGAACAAGCAAGCACTCAGGGATTTCATCACCACCAGGCCTGCTTTACAAGAGCTTCTGAAAGAACCACTACAAATAGAAAGGAACAACCAGTAACAGCCTTTCTAAAAAATGCCAAAAAATAAAGAACATCAACATAATTAAGAAATTGCATCAATTAATGGGCAAAACAGCCAGCCAACATTAAATGACAGCATCAAGCTCATATATATTGTTATTAATTCCAAATTTAAATCGACTAAATCCCCCAATCCAAAGACACAGACAGGCAAAAAAAGCCAAGACCCATTGGTATGCTACATCCAGATCCATCTTACATGCAAGGATACACAAAGACTCAAAACAAAGGGATGGAGAAAAATTTACCAACCAAATGGAGAGCAAAAATAAATAAATAGAAAGCAGGAGTTGCAATTTTTGCTGATAAAATAGACTTCAAAGCAACAAAGATCCAAAGAGACTATTCCATCGCTAAAGAAAGAGTAGAAAAAAGGAAAAAGGAGAAGGAAGAGGAGGACAAACCGCCACTATCTAAGAACAAAAATGAATTCTTTGAAATTAAAAAAAAAGGATGGAGGTGTTTAATAACGGCAGTGAAGGGCAGAATAAATCTTATGTGAAATGAGTGAATCAGAGGCCAGGAAGAATTCTCCATGCATAAGAGTTCTTAAGAGAGCAACTAGAATAGAAGAGTGTGATGGATTTGCAATGTGTTGGTTTAGCAAGACTGAACTACATTTCCTAGAATTCCATTTGTTGTATATACATACATCCTATTTATGTACCACTGTTCTAAGTAATTACCCATCTAATCTTCACGGCCATCTTACAAGCTTGATGCCATAACTCTCTATATTTTATAGGTAAGAAAATTGAGGCACAAAAGTTTACATGGTTTGCTCAAGCACCCACAACTAATAAATGTTGGACCTGGGTTTGATATCACCTCTACTGCCTCAAGGATACACCTTTTTAATTACTACAAATCACAAAGTAATTAAACCAGTAAAACTATTCATTGTCTAAATACTTGTTGCTAACGTGCTTCTGAAATTTAATGTATTTAGTCATGAGCCACATTATGACATTTTGGTCAAGGACAGATGGCATATATAATGATGGTTCCATAAGATTATAATGGAGGCTGGGCATGGTGGCTTACACCTGTAACCCCAGCACTTTGCAGGGCCAAGGCAGGCAGATAATTTGAGGTCAGGAGTTCAAGACCAGCCTGGCGAGCATGACAAAACCCCGTCTCTACTAAAAATAGAAAAATTAGCCGAGAGTGGTGCCGTATGCCTGTAATCCCAACTACTTGGGAGGCTGAGGCAGGAGGACTGCCTGAACCCAAGATACAGAGGTTGCAGTGAGCCAAGATTGCACCACTGCCCTCCAACCTGGGCAACAGAGAGATACCGTGTGTCAAAAAATAAAAAAATATTTAAAAAAAAAAGATTATAATGTTGCTGAAGAACTCCTACCACCTAGTGATATCATAGGTTGGCATATAACCTTTTCTATGTTTAGCTACATTTAGATACACTAATATTATCTTTGTGTTACAATGGTCTACAACATTCAGTAGAGTAACACACAGTACAGGTTTGTAGCCCAAGAGCAGCAGACTAGACCATGTGGCCTAGGATTGTGGTAGGCTATACCATCTGGCTCTGTGTAAGTACACTCTATGATGTTCACAGGACACCACAATCACCTAACGAGGCACTTCTCAGAACATATCCCCATTGTATACCAAGCCTATTGTGTTTGTGTTTTCCAATTCATGAGTTAATTTCTATTGCTGCAATGTAATTAACACGGTTGGTCTTTTTCATTCCTAAATGTACTGCTTTTCCTGAATGGAAAAAAGTATACTCCTAAAAAATTCAAACTAAGAAGAAAGAAAGAAAGTGAAAATACCCCATGATTCCTGCCTCTGCTACCACTTTGTTGTACATAATTCCAGGCATTTTTTATGCGTACTGCTGGAAGGAAGGCAGGGAAAGAATTTGGGGAGAATTACACAAGAGGCTTCATTTGAATGATAAGCATATAGGTATTCATTTAATTATTATTTATTTCTTCTATATCTAACATTCCTTTGTTAGAATAAAATAATTTGATTGAAAAAATAAGCTGCCTTTCTCCATAAATGGCATGCTTATTAATATAGTTGCTGGCTTTATTAAACTTTCTAACAGTAATCAGATACAAAAACACATCTTGCTACTCTGCAATTCCCAGGATTACCCTTAGAAATCTGAACTATATGCTATGAAAGTGCTTAAACAACAAGTAAAAAACACTTGTACTCAGAATTGCCAATTACAACTCCATAACTTTATGTATTCCCAGGAACAAGCAAGACAACATATTCTTTTCCAGGACATTTTAATAAAAATAATACTAAACAGTCATATGCTAAGATAAAAGCACAGTTACTCTGTGCTCAAACACTGAATATTCCCATTGTGCTGTTTATTTAAAACAAAAACAATAAAAACAGGATGTGACCGGCACAGATCTAGGAACCTTCACGCATATTAGCTCACTTAATCTCTACGCTAACCAGTTAAGGTGGGAAATGTTATTCCCATTTGACAGATAAGGAAGCTGCAACTCAGAGAGGTTAAATCGTATGCCCCATGTCACAAGGCCACTAAGTGACAGCTCCTGTTTCCAACCCAGGCTCCTGCCTGCAAGTCCAGTGTTCCTTCCATTATATCATTGAATAGGTTGGTTTTCCTAGTGGGAAACAACAGACGCCAACCATGGCTGATGAAAAATGAACAAGGACAATGGGTAGTGCAGAGAACTTAGGGCAATACAGACAAAAAGGCCGCAAATCACACCACAGCCAGTGGAGAGAGGGCACTACTGTCACTGCTGAGCACTAAAGAATATAAACAGGGCACCAGCACTGCTGTTCCAGGAACACAGTCTTCATGCAGCCACTGCCCCTAGCAAGGAAATGACCTTGAGGATGTCCCTTCCTGTGACTCTGGGGGTCACCCCTAGACTCTAGATGATGCCCACTTATACTCCAGCTGCAAGAGGGGCAAAGGTGATTTGGTAGGAAAACAAGTAACTGGCATGTTCAGCAAGAGGCAGAGAATACCTGCAATGAGACTCACCAAGAGGAGAGAGAATCCAAAACATAGGAAGGAGGCCCAGATACTGAGTGGTCAAAAAAGATGACAAGTGCTCACTGAAGGACTACCCTTTGACTGCTCCAAACGTCAACAAACATTTTTCTTCCTCAGACTTTTTCTCCCCACCTCCCAAAATTAAGCTCTTCCCTAACATAATACAGCATCCTTATCTAATCTAAAAGCATTCCTGGCCAGACTTGGTGGCTCACACCTGCAATCCCAGCACTTTGGAAGGCCAAGGCGGGAGGATCACCTGAGGTTAGGAGTTCAAAACCAGCCTGGCCAACATGGTGAAACCCCAACTATATCAAAATACAAAAATTAGCTGGGCTTGGTGATGCACACCTGTAATCCCAGATGCTAGGGAGGCTGAGGCAGAAGAATTGCTTGAATGCAGGAGAAGGAGGTTGCAGTGAGCCGAGATCACACCATTGCACTCTAGCTTGGGTGACAGAATGAGACTTCATCTCAAAAAAATAAAATAATAAAAGCCATCCAGGCTTCCTTTATTCCTTCCTGAAAAAACCAAAGGCCTTTCAGTTTACACTTCCAGCTACAAGTTCAAGATCTTCCCTGATACTCTCACTTTTTAATATTCTATAATCTACAGACTCGGCTGTAAAGTTAGCGATCCCTAACATACACACTATCAGATAGCAGAGAAAAAAAGAGGAAGAGGTAAGAAGATGTGTTAAGATATATAAACAAACACGACACAGACCAGGTAGGAAAATCTGAGCAGATGCTACAGCCACCTGCAGATGGATGTGATGCTGTGGCGAGGCTTCATCCCTTCCCCCCTTTTCCTTCCATGGTTTCTTCAATTTCATTCTGCTACTCAGCTGACCAGGTTTCTCTACCCAATATGATGACCTGACCTTCATTCCTGAGGGATTTGAGATACTGATGTGTTCTTCCATTAAATTTTAATCACCGGAGCAGTATGTGGCGGCATCCCGAAACATCCCTTGGGTTCCATACTCCTCGTTGCTATCACATAGCAGTCACCTTACTGACCAGAACAGTCTCCCATGCCAACCCGGAACTTCCTTTTTCACAGATTTGGCAAATGGCAGAAGTCTGAGACAGCTAGGTGAGCTGGCTCACCATCTCGATAATGCAGTCACTGCTGTTCCCTGATGGAAGCCATCTTCCTTTGGGTTTTAAGCCTCTAAAGCAGCAGATCACAGTTTCTGAGATAGGAAATGTCCCAAACATAGTTGCTAAGTATTCATCATTCCAACCATTTCTTTATTTCAACTACCTGACTCCAGAATTTTATCTACAGGGTGTTTTCCTGAACTTAACTATTCTTGAAATTACTGTTACTTCTCCAGTCTTCTGTTTTTTGAATTTTGTTTTTTGTTGTTTTGTTTTTTGTTTTTTTTGTGTGTGAGACAGGGTCTTGCTCTGTCACCCATGCAGCAGTGCAGTGGCATGATCATGGCTTATTGCAGCCTTGGCCTCCCAGGCCCAAGCAACCCTCCCAGCTCAGCCTGCTGAATAGCTGGGACCACAAGTGCATGCCATCACACCCAGCTTGCTTGCTTATTTATTTATTTATTTTAGAGATGGGTCACCCTATGTTGCCCAGGCTGGTCTCAAACTCTGGACTCAAGTAATCCTCCCACCTCAGCCTCCCAAAGTGCTGGGATTGTACGCATGAGCCACTGTGGCTGGTCTCCAGTGGTTTCATAAGCATCTAGTATCCTGCATGAAAGCCTTTTCTGCCTAAAATACCTGAAGTGATTTTTGTCTCCTGCACTGAACCCTGACTAATACAGAAAGTAACTTTTGAGAGTGGGTCATTAGCTGTACTTGCGAGAGATACCACTGCCTTTTTCTCTCTCTCGGCTCCCAAACTTATACATTCGTTGTAAGACAGACACAGGATTACATGGTAATCACTAGTTCAAAGCACACATCCCATCCCATAGGACAGTACCTTAACTTCATAAGGTAGTCTCTGATCTGAATCTGTAACAGAGTCATCAATAGGCCATTCTACCATTCTGGGTGATTCCATGAATTGCAGGAAATGGTTGATCAGGCCTTAGTATCCATTCCTACCATTTTGTATATGCTTTCCTAAGTTACAGAGCCTAGAAAACTAACATTTTCTTTCACAAACTCCACCGCAGCTTCTGGGAGACTGCATCACTCTTGTGTGTTATATCCGCTGCCTTATTTCTTTCAATGTAGAGAAACTATGTTTAGAAACTATGTGGTGTGGGACACCATTATAGGAAGTAAAGCCTTCAATCACTCTAAGAATGGCAAGCTGGCTAAAGCATGGCAGGCAAGGAATGCAAATGCAAATTCAAATTCAAAATCACTTTTGTGCATTGATGATCTCCACTGATGAGTCGTTAGGTTATGGATGGTCCCCACTGGGCATGGTACCATATTGGAGGGCTGCAGCTAGCAGGTTCAGCATTCATTAATGGCAGTTTACAAACTGAGGCCCGGCTACTGCTGAATGTATTTGCAATGCTAAAATAGTCCTCTTTGGGTTGGTACTAATTTATCATGCAAAACCAAAGATAATTAAGCGTCCATTTTCCCCCTTACATAGGAACCTCCCCTTGAAAACCTAAGTGTGAGTTGAGAAAAACCTCCTTGAACTAGATGCCATATATAGCACTGATCTGATTTGGCTAGATCCCCACCCAAATGCCATCTTGAATTCCCACATGTTGTAGGAGGGACCCAGTGAAAGGTAACTGAATCATGGGGGCAGGTCTTTACCATGCTTTTCTCATTTTACTAAGTCTCACAAGATCTAAAGCTTTCATAAGGGTATATTTCCCTGCGCAAGCTTTCTCTTTGCCTGCTGCCATCCACGTAAGACATGACTTGCTCCTCCTTGCCTTCTGCCATGACTGCGAGGCCTCCCCAGCCATGTGGAACTGTAAGTCCATTAAGCCTCTCTTTCTACTGTAAACTGCCCAGTCTCAGATATGTCTTTATCAGCAGAATGAAAACAGACCAATATAACCACCTCTACTTGAAAACCCATTGCAGTTTACTATACCCAAATACATGGCTAGGTGACTTATGTGACATGCATCACAGGCAGCTCACACTGAACAGTTATCTAGTAGGTCACGGCTAAACACTTAGTCTCTCTAAGAGCCTTAAAGCAAGGGGAGAGCTGTTTTTCAATAGACTAACTGCTTGATTAAGAGAACATGGCTTTAATCCCAAACCCCAGGGCTTTTACTATACTTTTCCTGAGACTTCATACAGTATCCCAATATGTCAAAACACTTGGAGTAATAAGCAATAAGGTATGTTCTGGCAGTCAGAGAAATCCCTCAGGAAAAAGAATTCCAGTTCTGGAAGTTGCAATTTTGAAGCAGTGAGGGATATGGGTGAGGCCCTGACAGCCCTGGCTATACCTAGTAAGTGGCTTCAAGCAGCATAGCCCCATGTGGGATATGCTGCCTTCAAAAGGATAACAGACCCACGAGGTGCTGTTTCATTGTTAGTGGTAGAGGATTCAAACTGCAGCATATATTGTGAAATATGCCAAACCACTGAACCCTCAGAAACTTCACTAGCAACTACATCCTTGTCTTTTTAAGAATATATCTCTCATTCTCTGGCATGCATGTGTCTTGCTGGAGTATCTGGAGTGTCTACCACTTCTGTTCTCCTGATCACATCCGCATAGAGTCATTGGTGTCCTGGACTAGTTCGATATCTTTTAGGATAATGAGATGATCAAATTCCCCAGAGATTACATCATGGCTCAAGGTCAGAGAATTTATATAACTCTGAGGCAAAATGGCAAAAGTATATTGCTATCCATGCCAAGTGTAAGCAAAGCGCTATGATGTTCTAAATTTATGTAAAAGGGAAAACAAGATTTGCAAGATCACTAAAAGCTATGTTCATTTGCTTCAGTAAAGATACCACACTTGGAAAACCTGATTTAACTGAAGTCACCACCTGTTAAGCTTCTAATAATCTATCAGCATTCTCCAAGTACAATGGAAAGTTATGTCAGGAAGCAACAGGAATCAGTATCTCTACCTCTTTCGAGTGGCTTCTTATGACGTTTGTGGCTATGGTTCTGCCAGGGATGTAGTATTGCTTTTCATTTACTCTTGGTATTCAGAGGAATTCCAGAAGTTTTCATTTAGTCCTTTCTAGCATAATATGTGAGAAGCCAGTATGGGGTTCCATCGTTGCTGATGATATATGTATTTCAATGGTACATTCATGAATTAAAGAAATAAAGTATGTATTCAGGGTCCCACTGGGCCTACAATGAGACAGATTTGAGTTAGATCTCCATCACCTGAATTCCATAAAACCCACATTCTAACAGAAGAACCACAGTGTGTTATGGATCACCAGGACTTAGTGTTAGCTCAGAGTTAGTGTCTAACACTTTCCGAAAGGCCTCAACACTTCACTTCTCCCACCAAGTTCCCATTTACTCAGGTAAATGGCTTAGGTCCCTTTGTAAAGGATAAGAAGATGTATAGCCACTAATTGAGATGTCATTGTAGATTACTCTCTCTCAAGGATATTTGACTTCCCCTTTGTTGAAAGAAGGCTGGAACTATAAACTTTTATAGATTTGGGACTTTGTTAAGGGGTCATGGCCATTGCGGTAATTCAAGTCACGCCTTGATTTGTCGAATATGTAATTTCTGTTACCCTTATTGAGTAGAACCTAATTGGGCTGACAATCTATTATAATTCTAGCTACCTCCAAATATTAAAGTTGATCAAACCATTATCCCACCAGCTATGATGCACATTATGGCAACCATAATCACTTTGTCTCTAACGGTTTTGAGTTGCCACTTAGCCTCTGCCACCCTGGGATCTGGTAACCTCCCTGAAATCATGGAAACTTGCTCTATGTCTCACCAGCATCATTAGCTTACAGAGAATGGTCACTTTGTCTCTCTTCCAGACCCGGAACACTCTCGTGACTGTATTTCTAAATAACTGAAGAGATGATCTTCTGAATCCTCTTAGAGGACATGGTACAGTTATGCAAACATGATAAATCCATTCCAACATTTCTAACTTCCTGAGGAGCTGAATGCCTAGTGTGCCACCTAGCACACTCACTCGAGGTGCCATATGGAATCCAGAATCTGTGGTAAGTCAATCCACATCAACAAATTCAGCCAAATTTGAAATTATGCTTTTCCTTATTAATTTGCCCTTAGAATCCATTTATCAGATTTTTGCAAATAAAACTTATCAACATCTTGCAGTTTTGACTTTGCAGTTGGTATTCCAAGGCATGCTGAGATTAGTCTTTAGATAGGGATCTGGAGATGGTGCATGATGTCAAGAATGGGCCATAAGGAGGATCGAATTCCTTTGCAAAGGGGGTCATTCTGATTTTCGACTAAGACAGGCAAGAAGGCTGCTCCAGCCAACAAATGAGACTCATGGGGCTGGGATCTCATCATACTCTGCTCCTTCCCCACATCTCTATCCCAGTTCTAAGGTTCTCCTCTCTCAACCAATACACTTTCACACCTCGCTGTAAATTCAACTGACTTGGCAGCTCAGCCAACCTTGGGATTCCAGCTTGACATTTTTGAATCTTTTCAGCTCTGTGCCCGCAAGCGAGAAGATACTCTTTTGGTGCTATAATAGGAAGTCTCTACCTAAGCCAAGAATTTAGGACTTTGAGCTTATTCTTTGGCTTTGAACTGTCCAGCATCTTAGAAGTAACTAGGCCTAGCGCTCCTTATTTAGCCATTTACGTCTTAAGTTGCATGTAACAGAAACCTATGTTGGTTTACTGGAGCAAAGAAGATGCTCATTAAAAAATACTGTCTAGCTCACAGAATGGTTGTGGAAACCGAAGATCCAGGTGCAGAGATACAAAGCTAGGTGTCACACTAGCATCGCAGCAGAGAACTCTTCTAGTGAGGGCATCCCTGCTGCCACTGCTGAGGGCCGGTCAGTGTGGTCTTCACTGCAGATATACCCATCAGTAGACACTAGATGCCATGACCAGCACTATTGCCTCTGCTCCCCAGAAACTCAATCTTTCTACAACTCACTTCAACTCTGAAATGAGGTTTTGTCCTATGAACAAAACCTGGGAAAATACCTGGATTCTCATTGCCAGTCAGCTTTGGAAGTGTCATTTCTCTAGTGGGAGGCAAGCGCCACTAAGACTCATAACATTGCAGAATTTCCCCCAAAACAGAAAAGAGATTCTGATAAGAGATTTATTAAAACACCAATGATATCCCACAGAATAAAATGAAAACAAAAAAAAAATTTTTAAGTTGTTTCTAGAATTGAAGATGATGCATGAAAGTAATACTTTGTCCATAAAATTGACAGATTTAAAAAGTTAAAACACCCAATGCTGGTAAGATGTAGGAAATGGCATTCTTATACCCTACAGAAGTGGGAACTCTCTAGGCCAGGCACGGTGGGCTCACGCCTGTAATCCCAGCACTTTGGGAGGTTGAGGCAGGTGGATTATGAGATCAAGAGATCAAGACCATCCTGGCCAACATGGAGAAAACCTGTCTCTACTAAAAATACAAAATTAGCTGGGCATGGTGGTGCACGCCTGTGGTCCCAGGTACTCGGCAGGCTGAGGCAGGAGAATTGCTTGAACTCAGGAGGCGGAGGGTGCAGTGAGCCAAAATTGTGTCACTGCAATCCACCCTGGTGACAGAACAAGACACCGTCTCAAAGAAAAAAAAAGGAAGAAGTGGGAGCTTTCTGAAGTAATAAAGCAGCACAGCGCTCACCCCAAAGCCTTTCCATTTCGTCTTTTGTGCCAATCTGTCACCTCCACAAATTTACTAACAAGTATTATTTTACCCCCAGAGAAGATAAAGTATTATTATTCAAATATTTAAGAAACATTACCAAGCATTCTGGCAAAACAAAGTTCGCATTTGAAAGTTCTCTTGGGGAAAACCTATTGAATACTATTTTTTCCTTTTTTTCCCTTATATTCACGTGTGCATTAAGCAACTACTTACTGAGTGCCTGTCCATCTACCTCATATCAGCACTCGGTGATTGTGAAGATATTGATACTGTTTTATCAACTACATTCTTTAAATTGGTGGAGAAACCAGGATGCAAATTTGACAACTTCACATTCTCAGGGTAAACCTGAGTTGGCATCTCAAGTCCTAAACCTTTTTAATATACTCCAGTTGCTCTGCTACAAATTAAAGTGACAATGGGCACTGGATATTTGTATAGCGTAGATCCTCCCAAGTATTAGGAGCTGATGCCCCAGAGATCTGTACATTTCTAAGCCCCAAATTTACTGCCAACAACAGCCAACTCTACACAGGGTATATCTGATTACAGATCTGGAGTTCCTGAGCTATTGTCCTTAGACTGCACAAAAGGTCAGTTGCAAAGTAAATACCGTATTTTAAGAGACTGATTCCACCTCCAGCCACCGCCCTCCAGGTATTTGGTTCACCAGTGGCTAGGCTGATAGGATAATAGCTCAACATTAAAGAGCTATGTAAGGAATGTCGAGAGGGCACTCGCCTGGTCTGGAGCTTTAATATGTTTTGTGTGAAACTGTTGAGTTCTTGATCATTGTTTTTGTTATTTGAAGTTCTTTTTGGACAATTTGAAATTTGGTAGTAATTTCAAGGAGGCTTCCTGGCATGTGTTCCAGATAGGTCTGCACATGAAAATGATAAATCAAGAGATTTATTACCTCCGTAGGTCAAAATCATCATTACCTTCCTCTTGCCTTTTGGAAGAAAGGAACTTTATCCTTCTATGTGATTTATTCTTTTCATGGGCATCCATTCAGCACAGAGCTATTGTTTCAGAACAGGGAAAATGTATTCCTTTTACAGGTTTACTCCTCCAACTGGAATTTGTTTAAGTAGGTTCCACTGCACAAACACAAAAAGCCATAATGCATGCAGACTGGGTCGGCCTCATGCCATCAGATGTCACCGCTGACGGGTGATGGCACTTATATAGATTTACACAACAAAAACTACATTAAAAATGTTAAGGTGATGAGACAAAGGCACAAAGGCCTAGAAATTCACAGTTTAGGATTTAAACATACTATATCTAAGAGGAAGGGAGTGCATTAGGGTAATGGGAAGGTGACAGCGGCTCTATTATACCTACAGTACTAGACACTTAATCCCGAACTGAATCTCCTGGTGGTGCTGGCTTTGTCTCATTCTTGGGGGCTTATGTTTTTTAATGACATTATTGTTGTGTAAATGTTCTTGTTTTATAAAGTAATTTCAGGTTGATTATCATCTGTTTATGCAATTAGTGTAATTACGCCTAATTACAGAGTAGAAACAACATATATAATTAGTTTATTAGAGGTATAACTGTGATATGTAACGATTTTTAAATCTTTAGGAAACTTTGTTAACAAATATTCCATGCATGTGAAAGTAAAATATTTAGATGTCAAGCTCTCTTACATTATATATGTTTTTCACATGCTCGGTAATCATTAGATTTATTGCCTGTCAAATTTAGTGTTAAAAATCATACTGCCATATTAGAGGGAATACAAATATTAAAACTGTGCTTAAGAAAATTAGAAACACTCTCGTGTTTTCTTTAAGGTTTGGTTTTGTAAATCTCTCTTCCATTAAGATTTCTTACCTACAGAGCGTCACCCTCAGGTGAATTTTGACAGTAGTTATAAACCTAGTAAAGAGATTTACATATAACATCACGACGTATAATACACACGTTCTATTACTTTCCTAACAAACTAAGAATATTTGGTCCCTGATCCCTGATCCCCAGATTTGATTTCTTCCTTTGATTCTGAACCAAAGGAAAACTGGAAGATGAACTAAAAATGCTTTGACATTAAAGAAACACTGAAGAAACAGATCATGAAATAAAATGATGCATGCTTCCAAAATCAGCCAAGAGTGTTATGAAGGAAAGCTAAATATAGTTACTGAAAAACTAAATTCAAATACAAGAAATGTATATTAATGTAGGTTATCACCATTTATTTCCTTATTTCATGTATTTCTGTTATTGGTCACTTAAGAGAATATTATTTCGCCATTCCTTCACTCCTCAAAATATTGAAACTAACAAACGCATATAAGTAAACTGAATGCAGAGATCTGCCGCTTTTCAATTAGGCAGTACATTCTCCCATGTGGATAAAAACCATCAAATATCCTCAATTATTGCTTACTGCTGAGACAAAGATTAGAAGGTCTAATTTACACCACTGGAAATTTCAGCAATAATATCAGAAAAGAAACTCTAAACATTAGCAGCACATTACTGTAAAAATGCTATGCTTCTTTTGGCTACAGAGTAACTTTCTGAACAGTGAATTCCATCTTTATCAGAAGGCAAATACTCTCAGCATTTGGTCTACAAACTTCCATGAAAATGATGCCTGGGCTTCAATTACTACTAAAGCAAAATACCAACTTAAGATTTTAGTCTTTTAGCTAAGACAACTAACTTTTTGGAATCACTCTAAACATGTTCAACACATAAGTTTACTTAATGAATGGAACAAAATTTCTTAAAAATTCAAAGTCAAAAGGTTTTTCACTTAAAATTAGTGGAAACAGTTGGGTGCAGTGGCTCACACCAGTAGTCCTAGCACTTTGGGAGGCCAAAGCAAAAGAATTGCTTGAGCCCAGGAGTCCTAGACCAGACTGGGCAAGATAGTGGTTTCGCAGTAAGACCCTGTCTCTCCAAAAAGAAAATTTAAAAAAAATTAGGTCAGTCACGGTAGCTAATGCCCATAATCCCAGCTCTTGGGAGGCTGAGATGGGCAGATCACCTGATGTCAGGAGTTCAAGATCAGCCTGGTCGACATGGTGAAACTCCATCACTACTAAAAATACAAAAATTAGCTGGGTGTGGTGGCGAGGAGGGTGGCCTGTAATCCCAGCTACACAGGGGGCTGAGGCAGAAGAATCACTTGAACCCAGAAGGCGGAGGTTTCAGTGAGCCTAGATTGAACCATTACACCCCAGCCTGGGCAACAAGAGTGAAACTCCGTCTCAAAACAAACAAAAAATTAGCTAGGTGTGGTGGCATGCAGCTGCAGTCCCAGCTGTTTGGGAGGTGGTGGTAGGAGGATCACATGGGCCCAGGATATAGAGGTAGCAGTGAGCCGTGATCACACCATTGCACTCCAGCCTGAGCAAGAAAGCAAGACCCTATCTCCAAAAAAATAAATATATACGAAGAAAAAGACATACAATAATAATAATAATAATAATAATAAAGATTAGTGTGAACTCTCATTACTTTGGAAAAGAAAAAAAAAAAAGAAGACGAATGTTTTCATTTGTTTCTTGACCTCTCTGTCAAAACAAAAAAATCTCCATCTAGAAATTTGAATTGTTAATACATATGAAAATTACAACACATCCCTGGGAATGATGCATATTAGGATATACATTTTATGAGGATAAGGCCCATGACTCGCAGTTCCCATGATACTATGTGTGAACATCTTGCATAAAGTGGGTACCCACTATATAGTTACTGAATGAAAAAATGAGTAAAGGAATGAATAGAAGATCAAAATAACCATTTTTTCACAGAATGAACAAGCTGACAGTAAGCTTTTATTTTCTTCCTGCTCTTCTTTTTAGAAGGACCAAGTTGGTATTTTAAAAATCAAATATTCAGACTTTCCTTCCCTCAAATATATTAAATCATACAAAGTAAAGCAAAATTCTAACATGTCTGGCACAAAACAATCATCAAGAAAGTTCATGCAAGTTCTAGGTCAGGCACGGTGGCTCACGCCTATAATCCCAGCACTTTGGGAGGCCGAGATGGGCAGATCACCTGAGGTCAGGGGTTCAAGACCAGCCTGGCCAACATAGTGACACCCCATCTCTAAAAAAAAAAATATAGATAGATAGATAGATAGATAGTTCTTGCAAGTTCTATGAAAGCTCAGAAAGAGATACTGATTCCCTGAAAAGTTCTTGAAGCGGTCAACAAAAACCCCTTCAAACAAAGACACCATCACAATGGTTCAAAAAAAAAAAAAAAAGAATACCATTTGGTCCTGGCAATGCCTGGCCACTAACAGGTACTTAATAATTATTCATTTCCTCCCATCCTCTTCAGGCTTCACAACAGGAGGGGGAGCCCATGTTTTGGGGAGAGACTACCTGGGTAAAGATGGTAAATTCTTTCTGTAAAATTAGCTCAGCGTCTCCTTAGCTCAGCGTCTCCTTCTGTACACAGATGCACTAAGAAAGTGAATCAGGCAGGGAAACTTGGAGAATCTCTGCCTGCCATTGGAAGGAAGCAGCAAAAGGAAATTAGCTTGGGAAGGGAGGACAAATGTGACTATGGAACAGCTCGACCCAAACATACGTGTTTTTACTTTCCTGCTATACCCAAAAATGCTTAAAAATCGAGCTGCAGTTGGCATTAATCTGTAGAAGCTGACTTAGAATCAACCAAAAGAAAAATTTCTTTTCCACCTAGGCTCTAATCCTAGGGCAAAGTTAGCAGAATAAAGATGGGTTATGTAAAACCAGCCCTCATTTTCTTCACCTGCAAAGTGGATGTTCCACAGTCACGCCTGGGCTCACCATGTAATGCACTGCCCTCTTCCATCCAGTGGCCCAGACTTGAACCCTGTTGTGCAGATAAAGGAGACGGCAAATGCATGCTTTTCAGACAAAAGTAACACAGCCAAAAGTTTGCTGACTTGTTTCAGCTGTGCTCAGCTTCTGGAGGTGGAGGTAACCTAACTTAACATCTGCACAAGGGCTAAGCCAGATGGGATGGAATTCACAGATAGTACTGAAAGCCAAGTGATTAAACAGAAGCTGCCATGATTCCCCACATAAGAACTACATTTAGAGTGTGTCTGATCAGTTCTGTGATTTAAAAAAAAAAAAAAAAAATCTTGCGTGATATCCTAACAAGAGATGAGGCAAAAAGGGCTCACTGGATCACATTAGATCTTTTTATGCACTTCAGATGAGGAATGAACTGCTTATCTTTGTTCTTTGAATTAGATCCATAAATGTGAAACTCCTAACAACTTCTGGAAGGTTAGTTTCTACCTGGTTCTGGAAGTACCGCCCCTTGCCGTCTTGTTCCGTCATTACTTTTTGAAAGATGTCCATCGCCCAGGACAGCAAGATATTAAACTTTGAAAAATGCCTTTCGGTATTTTCTCCCATAAAGAATCAGTTTAAAAAACTGGAGATTAAAAATGGAAACATTTTGCCGGCTTTATACTAATGTGGCATTTACACATTCTTCCATACCATTTAAATGCACTCACTAGACTGGCATCTATTCTAAGCACAGTGCAAAGCCCAGAAAGGCATTTTATTCTTTCCAGGTGTGCTTGACTGGTTTATTTATGGTCTGACTTCCTTTCATAGTGTGAGAAACTTTAGCCTTCTGCCAGCTGCAAAGGATTGTTCAGAAGAAGCATTTTTAAGTTAAAAAATATAGAGCAACACTTTTTTCTCCCGCCGCCCCCACCTCCCCCAACCCCCCGCCACACTTCATGGGCCTTCTTGCATTGGTTAGTCCGTGACATGTCTAAATAGGCATTTAACTGTACTCGCCATCAAAGAAGGTGCCCCATGCAGGCAACAGTATATTAACTTAATGAATACCAGAAAGGATAAGAAGGAGGGTATGGAGCTGTTAACTCCAGCCCAAGTTATCCTTCCTGAGAGCACTCATCACATTCAGTAGAAATACACACACACACACACACACACACACACACACACACAGAGAGAGAGAGAGAGAGAGAGAGAGAGAGAGAGAGAGAGAGAGAGAGATGCACTTTTCTCTCCTTCAGTTCTGGAGAACCTGAGATGATGACCCTGAAGCGCAGCTGAAAGGCACATCTTCGATTTGCAAAGAGGCTGTGTGATGTGATATGCTTCTGTTCTCTGCACACAGCCACAAAAACTAAGTCTACATGTTTTCTCATTCATAACATCAGAAGGTTCCTGGTAGGTGTGGTTTTGAAAAATTACCACATAATTTAGAATCACCTTGCCTGATTCCATAAGGAGGTCCAATGAAAGACAATTATTTGCCTCTTTGTAATATGCTTCTGTTCTCTGCACACAGGCACACAAACTAAGTCTAAATGTTTTCTCATTCATGACTAACATCAGAAGGTCCCTGGTAGGTATGGTTTTGAAAAATTACCGCATAATATTATACCTACCTCTCTGGAGTGTAATGTGGTGGCCACATTAAGCTCCAAAGAGGTAGGTATAAAAATTTAAAGTTGGGCTGGGTGCAGTGGCTCACACCTGTAATCCCAGCACTTTGGGAGACTGAGGCAGGCAGATCACAAGGTCAGGAGATCGAAATCATCCTAACACAGTGAAATGCCTCTCTACTAAAGATACAAAAAATTAGCCTGGTATGGTGGTACACGCCTGTAGTCCCAGCTACTCAGGAGGCTGAGGCAGGAGAATCACTTGAACCTGGGAGGTGGAGGTTGCAGTGAGCTGAGATTGCGCCATTGCACTCCAGCCTGGTGACAGAGCAAGACGGTCTCAAAAAAAAAAGATAAGTAATTCCGAAAGATCATTTTTTTACTGCATAAAATAAAACGATAATTCCTAATTTAAATAATTTTCCACTTTTTTGCAGAGCTAAATAATTTGGGCTGAAAGACCTGACTCCACCCTCAAAAAATTTCCCTCAATACAGAAAACTTTCTAAATGTTTCTGAAATGACTAGGGTTTTTAAAAAAATTATTTGACAGAGTCCTTTATGACAACTGTGACTTTAAAAAGAAGAAAGCATGTGAATGACAGCAAAGATGAGACATAATTGACTCTTAGCAATAAAAAGGTTGACAGGACTTGAAATTCTTAAATAAAAAATAATTGAATCCAAACAACACAGATCCCAGGAAAATTTGAGTGCTTCAATAATAAGATCTCAGAGTAGGTATGTTTCTTGGAAAAGAAAACTCACTTTTATTGGGTAGGCGTGGTTTTGAAAAATTACCACATAATTTAGAGATCCACGGGAATCTTTGGCATTTCAAAACTTGAGTGGGGCCTTTGGAAAAAGCTCATCACAGCTCTTTTTAATCTTTGAGGAAGCTGGCACTCTGCGATGGAGTTGTTAAACAGCCTGGCCATGCCAAAATTCATCATAGCACTGCCCCAGGGAGGCTGCTAGCTGCCTGACCCGAGCAGCTGAGTGGGACTGGAACAAAAGGCTAGCATCCATTTCAAAAAGAACCCCAGGAAGCATCTGCGGGAGGATGAAGAGTGTTGAGGTGGAAGCCAGGAGACAGTGGGAGTGAGGGAAGCACTAGCTAAGGAAGCAGAGAGGGCCGAGGAAGGAAGGCGGCTGAGCCAGCAGGTTTATTAGCAGAAGTCACACACATGATTGCTAGGCAATGGTCAATTTCCAGACAATAACTACAGAGTAGCAGCAAAGCAGTCAAGAGGAGAGATCGTGAAGAATTCACCTTCACACAGAGAAATGACAAAGACAGGAAAAGGGAACAGGGAGGAAGGCGTCGCGGAATGTAAGAAGAAAAAGAGAGAGAGGGAGGAAGGAGAGATGAGAAAGGGGAGAGGGAAGGAGAGAAAAAGAACAAGGGGAGGAGGGAAAGAAAAGAGGAAGATGAGTAAGGGAAGAGAGGAAGAAAGGGAAAGAAGAATATGAAAGTAGCAGGGGAGACATTCGAAGAAAGTAAAGTTTATGAAAATGAATTAGCAGGAAATCTTTGTATTTACAGACTGTAGAGTTACCTAGGTTGGTGAATGGCATGCTATTCCTTTTTTTCTTCTTTTTTTTTTTTTTTTGTGCTGTCAAGAAGTGTTACCAATTGTTAATAGCATTAAAATCTTTATCATTTATTTTATTAATCCCATTTGGGTTTAACATTACTAGCACACGACTATAAATAGCAATAATAATGCCACCAAGGTTGGTATCAATAATGCTGAAGGTTATGATGTAAAATCCGGACCACCAACAGTGAGAAAGCCTCTTGCAAACCTTTACATTATATTAAAGAAAAGCCTCACAAAGATCCACAAAACTGTGATCTTAATATGATATAGCATCCTTTGTCCTCTGATGTCCTCTGATGAATTACTTGTCATTTTCCAATATTTAAAAAACAAATCTCAACATCCAAGAAGCATCTTAAGAAAGGGCTAAAGTACATTTAAGTAATGCACAATCTTTAACCTTTTCCTTCTGTTTCTGCTCTTCTTCCAAAGTCAAAGCAAGATTTTTGCATAACACTTCATCGAATACATTTTTAAAACAATGGCAATGTAAAATGGGGCTATTGCTTTAATCATTCTTTTTTTTGTTTTTTTTTTTTGAGGCAGAGTTGCCCTCTTTTCCCCAGGCTGAGTGCAGTGGCATGATCTTGGCTCATTGCAACTTTCACCTCCCAGGTTCCAGTGATCCTCCTGCCTCAGCCTTCCGAGTAGCTGGGACTACCATGTGTGTGCCACTATGCCCAGCTAATCTTCCTATTTTTAGTAGAAATGGGGTTTCACCATGTTGGCCAGACTGGTCATGAACTCCTGATTCTAGACGATCCGTCTGCCTCAGCCTCCCAAAGTGCTGGGATTACAGGCCTGAGCCACTGTGCCTCACCTAAATAATTTTTTAAATTGTTCACTCCAGTATTTTTATAGTCACTTAAGTTCACGTGATTAAGGACTGAACTGTCTTTGGGGACCCGGGGCAGGGGCTGGGATCCTTTCAGGCCACCTTCAATCCCTAGGCTAAACAAATTGGGGGCAGCCATTTCAGCACAACCACCGCCCCAAAAAGGTCATTCCACTTTTTTTCTGTCAAACTTGTGTAACTTCTCTGAATTTTTATCCACTTTTATTCATAGATGAGACTTGTAAGTGAAAGCCGTTCTGATCAGCTCCATGAGCCCTATCTAATAGGTTGCATCATAGAACTTGTACAACATCTCACATTCTATAGGTAAGGTGGGAGGGTGATTTTAATAAGATGAGTGCATTGGATGGTGGGAATTGAGAAATGTGGCACATATATACCATGGAATACTATGCAGCCATAAAAAAGAATGAGTTCATGTCCTTTGCAGGGACGTGGATGAAGCTGGAAACCATCATTCTCAGCAAATTAACGCAAAAACAGAAAACTAAACACTGCATGTTCTCACTCATAAGTGGGAGTTGAAAAATGGGAACACATGGACACAGGGAGGGGAACATCACACACCGGGGACTGTTGGGGGACGGGGGGCCAGGAGAGGGAAAGCATTAGGAGAAATACCTAATGTAGATGATGGGTTGATGGGTGCAGAAAACCACCATGACATGTGTATACCTATGTAACAAATTTGCATGTTCTGCACACGTACCCCAGAATTGAAAGCAAGCAAGCAAGCAAGAAAGCAAGAAAGCAAGCAAGCAAGCAAGAAAGCAGCACAATTGGAAGCAATTATCTTGACAATTAAAAGCTTCAACTGTGGTGAGGTTTTGTAAAACACAAGCTTATAGAAATTAAATTTGGGAAAGCTAGGTGATTTCATTTAAGAAAGGATCATCTGTGATGGAGAGTAGCAAATAAACCCTGAAAGAAAAACGCTCAAGAGGCGTTCAAAGTGGCCCAATTAAGTTGATCGAGATTTCTGAAAAAGCACTACTAAGGAGTATCAGATTTTTTCAATGATGAATCTGCTATATAAACATTAAAACTGCACTAGGGACTCATTCATTTAATTATTTTATAGTTTGCCTCAGCACTGAGTTTTGGAACTTAGGTTAAATTCAGATGTGCCTTCTAAAGAGAAAGGGAGAAAGCTCTATCTGGCAATTTAAAGCTGTTTCAGGTGACTTTTAAGTCGAGCACTGTCATCTTCCAACATATTTTCTAGTATTTATCCAGAAGTATCTCTATTTTTAGGAGTTTATCCTAAACCGTACAACTCCCTTGAGAAAACAGCTGCTTAGGCCAGGCTTATCGTCATTCAACTGAGGCCTCAATCAACCCATGTTTACGAGTAGAGACTGGAGGAATTACAGCTAACCTTGCTCGTTTACCAAGTGGTATGATAGGCTTTTCTTTTATCACATGTCACCAGACTCCAGGTGGATTTTTGTCCTAAAAATTATAGATAAGTTGAGACTCAGCTTAAGCAAGAGTTATCAATTTCCCTGAAGTCACACCACTCAAGAGGCAAGCCTGGACTCTGAGCTGGGCTCCGGCGCCAAACCTTCAGATCTCATGGGATGATATGAAGCAGTCCAAACCAGGGTTCCAGCCTTTGGTAACAACCAGGCTGTGAAAAGAAATACGGCCAACACTACATAACATGAGATGTAAATCACACTTCAAGTCACAATAGATGTCAAAGCACTTTGCATCCACTTTGAAACCAAACACTACCACTCCATTGGAAACCACAGTCTTACAGTAAATCTACTTTACTTAAAAGAAAAGGTTGACTAAGCCAACAAATGCCAACAAGTGTTGTTTAGCTAATGCAGGGAGGTGGTCTTAGCAACTGCCTAGCCTCTGAAATGTTGCTAATTGTCTTACCAAGAAGAAACCTGTCTCTTTCTAGCACCATCTCAAGTAAGCATTGCCGTGGGAAAGCCTGGGTATGCCACTTTTTATAGCGGTTGCACAGCTACTGTAGAGTACAGAGAGGAATTTTTGTAAGCAGCTGCCAACCACACCCTAACCCCAGGCAGCTGTCTCACTTTATGAACTACATGACAAGAAGTGTGAACGGTGGATAAACCATCACCATTCAGACAATGCAAAGTAAGTTTTGCCCACTGTGGGCAGAGGTGGGTGAAGGGTTCAGGAAATTATATACAGGCCTACTCTTGCCATCTAGGAATAGAAATGACAGGGGTTCACGCACGTATGCTTACTTAAAGGCCATTCTTCAATAGACTGGTTAATCAAATGCTCCTGTTTGGCAAATAATAATGAGGCACACACGTTCCAAGTGTAAAGAGGGAACCAGTTATTTACCCTTCATCCTTCGAAACATGTCCTAAGTGCTGAGGCCAGAAAGCAAAGGAGTGAAGCAAGGGTAGACTCCCAGCCGCTCTGGTAAAACCTGCCAAATCACCAATGCAACCTGCATCTCCATTCACCAGCCCCCATCAAAGGATAAGGATGGGTAGGGGACAACTGCTTGCAGGGCTCCAACAATGAAGCAAGCAACAAAGCAGAAACCCTCCGTGGAATTCAGGAAGGCACCTGCATAAAGCTGTCTGGGAGCCCGGAATTCCTATCACACCTTAGGGCAGAACACCCAGGGGCCAAAGGGCTATGTCCCTCGTGGTGCACTTGGGCCAGGTGATTTACTGTCCTCACCCCTTGATTTTCAGGGAATTGGGGGAAAAGAGTTCAGGCTGTGAAATACCTTTCTGCTCGTTTTTCTCTGCTACAGCGTCAGAGGTTACCGAAGTCTGTAAGGGCACAGAATGTAAAAAAAAAAAAAAAGTTTCCTGCTGCAGACGTGGAAGGCTGGGCCCTCGAGTCCTGCCTGAGTGGGCCATCATCAGAAGCCCTTCTCCTTTTGTTCCATTTGCTAGGACTTCCTCGAAAGAACTGAATGAGATAGACAGGAAGGGGAGGGGGTAGGCCGCGGTGGGGGAGGGAAGGCTGGCTGGTGCAAGAATATATTTTCTATGTCTGGATAAGGGAACAGGATTCTAGGTAATTGCCTGGTTTTCTCATTGTTCTCGGCTGCCATGCCGAGATTCATAGAGGGGCTGAAAGGATCTCTCTTTTTTTTCTTTCCCCTCTAATTCTTCACTCCCCCCCAGCACACACACACACACACGCACACCCTCCAAATCACTGCTCCCCCCCTTAATCCTTTTCCCTCCCCTCTCAATGGTGCTTATTCCATCCTAGGGAAAAAAAAAAAAAGTAATTTGTCTGTTTTATTTATGATGCAATGAAGGTATGCTGCTCTCGTCGGGATAGCCTGACACTGGTCAAACTATCTGACAGCCAAGAAGAACTGCCTTCATACTCCAATGAGTGTATATTTTAACCATTTGTCCACCAAACTACACCATGAGGTTTTGTCAGGATTCACGACATGTTCCTTTTTGTTGTTTAAGTCCATTTTGTTGCATCCCAGTAAAAATCAGAACATGAAGTGTGTTCACAGATTATTGGGCCTTACATTTGCACCCCGAAATACAGAGATGCTGTACGTCATCTGGCAAAAATGAAGATCAAATATTCTAGGGGAAGATAGATCACTATGGAGGGTTTTAGAACTACTCTAAATTCATGAACCTAGAACAGTCGTGCTGCAAGTCTTAAATCAAGACACCCCATTTCGTTCCCACACCCATAAAGCGGGATTCGCACAATTGAAATTGAAGTTCTAAGCTCTCGCTCCCAGAATTAAAAGATAGACGCCCAGGTCAGAGTTAGGATAGTCCTGTTGTGAAGAAGGTTAGAAACAAAACACACATCTCTGTAAAAAGTCCTCAAGCATTTAAAGACTTGCTTCCCAGGTGGGATCTAAGTTACTCACTTGTTGATAGTCCATCTTCTAAGTTTTAATCGGGAAGCTGTATCCACCATTTGCAAATGGGACTTTTAAGAAATTATCTGAGAGCAGCAGATGAAATAGCCAAAGGGACCGTGGTTTTGCATGTATCCCTTTTCAATCCTCATTGCACTGTCCTCCCTCCCCAGGTCCCATGATCTACCTGCCATATGTATCCTCGCTTGTATACACTCTGAAGGGTATTCTCCCCTGCTTTCAACAACAAACCCCCAATTCCAGAGGGCCTGCCTCACGTTCTCTCTCTCTCCCTCCCTCCCATTGCTTTGCCACTAGCAATTTAATTCTCCTTTGCGGACATAAAAGGACACACCGGGTTTTAACAATTATACTTTTGATTTCCTCATAAAAAAACAATGCTCAGAATTAGGCCCCAGACAATCTGTGCTTGTCCTGCAAAGACCTGTGGGGCAAGATTGCCAGAAGAACCAATGGGATTTCTGCTGACTGAAAATATTTTTAATAAACTACCAAAGAAAAATGCTAAAAAAAAAAAAAAAGAAAGAAAAGGAAAAAAAAAACCTCACAACAGATCCAGAAATGTAATGTAATGCACACAGCATGAAACAGAAACAAAACAAAGACCCGGCAGACAGGGAGTGTGATGAATGGTCCTGACCATATCATATTTATTTATTTTTTTTAAATCTGCATTTGCCTTTCATCTGCAAATGAAAGGAATAGGGAGAAAGTGAGTAGGCATTCCAAGGAATTTCTTCGGTGTAATAAGAGCAAACACAAATATTATAAACTCAGGCAGAATTAGAGTCTAGCAGCAACAAAGATATAGAATAGCCGAAAAAAAATCAGAGTTCCCACTGCGTTTTTTTTGCACCCAGCTGCCGAATGTGGCAAGAAAACCCAGTACAATGCAGACTCAAGATAGAGCAGGGACCATAGTGCTAGATGCTTCTGCTTTTCCCAGCGAATGTGAAAGTTAGTGAAACTGAATTTTCATGAGATGACAGGAAAAAATATATATTTAAAATATTTATGAAATGCTCTTTCATAACGTAAAGGTATACTTAAAATTCTCAACAATTCTTTTTAAAAATCAGCGTGGTAGGTTCACTCAGTGACACATACACATACGAGTTGGAACCTTAGGTAAAATTTTCGAGCCATATAAAAGCCACCCACCCGCTTCGCCGTAGAGATTGTTCCAAGATGTCAGGAGGTACCGGGCAGACCCAGCTGTATTATTTCATAGTGTGCATGGTACACTTGATAGACCGTAAAAGTTGACATATTTTGGCAAGGGTATTAATTTATAAATAGTTGCTTAAGTGTACTCCACAAGCCATGGAAGAGACTAAGCATATTTTTTGGTAGAAGAGGGTGTTATGTATTATACGTGTGCACACACATCCATTCATACGGATACACAGAGAGTGCGCCATTTTCATCAGTTCTATCAATATTCATGACAAAATGCACATGAATTTCACAGGTTAGAAGCCTTCCATTTTTACTGAAAAATAACAAGTTTAACTTTATAACTCTTTAAATATCTAGAAAACTTAATACTTTACACATTTGACATCTTATTTTATTTTTCATTTTCAAGGCGTTTTAAGCAGCATTCATTTCAAACAAAAGGACATGCCACAAATAACTTTGGTAAGATTCCTTTAGATTAAAGGGCAAAAGCAATGCTTAACTGTTAATCCCAGCACAGGAAAACATACCCCTCAAAGATAAGCTTGCTTAGTGTATATAAACATTTTATAATTATTCTATAGTTCTGGAAAAGAGTTATATGTTGGGCTTGGCAATGATGATAGAACAATGTCAACATCAAGATCAAGAATAGGCTAGTTGATCATAATAAACTTGATAAAATGAAATTCTTTCTTAATAGTTGACACTAACAGCCATGATTGTGTGTGCAATATCCATATAACATAGAATGGGTCATTTGGTTAAAATAAACTTGCTTATATGAAAATTCATGGCAGCAGAAATAAACATCTGGATGGTAATACATGCAGTTCTGACTCTCCCTATGTTTTAAATTTTGGAAGGTTTATAATTTATATTTTCAAAATAGTTTCAGAACGGGCTAACAAGATAGATCACATCAATCTATGTAACCTGATTAAATTTCAAGTTGGAAACTGACAGAGACCCCTCTATGATCCTTCCTTACAGTAATTGTCCTGCCATTTTGCGGCTCCTGCTCCACCTGGCTCAACCGCAGCCATCATAAATCGCAGACTACAAAGCTGCATGATTTGAGAGCTGGCTCCGAAAATGCAAGTTTCAAAAATTAAACCACTCACAGTTCTTCCTCTTCATTTTAAGACAATAAATTTTGTGCTCACATTATCTTGCTATGTAATAATTGCCTGTTAATAAAAGCTAGGTAGTGAGAACCAAATAAATGGCATTTCATAAAATAGTCTACACACATACACACCCATACCCACACACACACACACACACTCTCACATTTTCAAACTGCTTTAGAAAAGAAATGGAGAAAACGCTTGCAAGTAAACAGGCAGGCAGACAGCAAAAGAAATTCTCAAAGGTATTTCCAAACTTGCGTTCACAATGTGAAAATCGGTGTGAGCTGCAGATTCTTGGAATATTCCCAAGACATAAGTTTCTGAGCATTACCCCCTTATATCAGTTACTATATTTTTAAGGGGTTATTTCACACATCACTTTTTTGTTGTTGTTGATTTTCAATTAACAACACTTAATTTGGGGGGAGAGTTATGAATTGCTGCATCAGGAAGGTGATTTATTTTGACCACTGAAGCTGACGCATTGAAATGAGACTGATCACTTTTTTCATGTGCCCTTAAAAGAAGCCTTAACAATATCTCTAAGCACTTTTTCCAGGGTCAGCAGAAAGTGGGACGTCTCCTTTAAAGTCCGGGAAAACCACGATTGAACTGTTTGGAAATTCTGTTGTCGCATATTTATCTGTGCATCAGCTATAAGCATTTCAGCGCGTCTTCTTGAAAAGGTCTGATTCTCCTCTGGACTACTTGCCTCTATTTAATTCATTCCTCTTTCAGACAGAGACGTATATCAAACAGGAGAGAAATATTACTAAAAGAAATACCTATTTTCTCACCCTTTTCAGATTAAATATCTCCAGCCACAGAGAGAAACCTCCTTAAACTGAAATTAATTTCTGCTTTTAAGAAAATACATCAGGTGGTATATTTTGCTTTCATTGCATTTGTGCTGCAACTGGCAGACCCTCAAATTCTTACTATAAATACATTTTTAATCTACAACCCAGCCTGATGTTTCTCTTATTCTCCCGATTATCACTTCCCCCTGTGTTTGGGACCTTGTTTGTTATCTCTTTTGCTCAATGCTTATTCAAAAATGCCTTCAATCTTAAAAAAGCTGGTCAGTAAGACAATACATAAAAGGCTGACAGGAAAACACACACATAGAGCTATACACAATCTATAATTTTCTAATATTAGAAGATTTTTTCCCCATAGCCTCATCCAAAAGAAAAAGAATTATTTACATTCACAGCTTAAAAAATAATTATACATACTTGTTCTCAACGCTCAAAGGCTGCCAGGGACTGGGTGTATTTTATAGAGGCACACTGCCCTCTGCAGGGAAATACAGCTTTTTAACAACTCTTTGGGGCAACCTCAAAAAAAAAAAAAAAAAAATAGCTGCAGTGCTGAAAATATAAACAAATAGTTTCTTAAATGGGTTTGCTTCTAAGCAATTAAGCTGTATTTATTCATCCTAAAATATACTTGTTCACACTTTTATTTTTCTTAAGTGTGGGCTTATCCTATTACATTTCTAGTAACACAATAAGGGCCACGTGTTTATCACAAGCTGAGCCACAATATTGAATGGAAAACAGAATTGTTCCAGTCTCATTTCTTCCCCAAATGTCAGTAGTCTCAAAAAAAATTAATAGTCATTCAAGTGCCTTATGAACGGTGTACAAAAGGGCCCTGAATTTTTTAAGGAACCTCTCCACATTTCTGCTCTTGGCTTGGGCTGTGGGTGGTAGAATTTCAGGATCCTTACATCCCCAGGAAATTGCTTTGTGGTTCTTGTATTTTCACTTTAAAACTTTGGAAAATGAGATGAGCTGATACTGATAATGCTTGATTGTGTGTATTTTGAACAATAAATTAAAATGATAATCAAGAGAAAGTTCCTCGAAACTTAAACGTCGTGGTGGAAATTAGTGAGTTAAGAGCCACTGCGTTAAGTTCATCAAGGCTTTCATTCTACAGTATCTTGAATCTACCTGTCTTTGCCAACTACCTGAAAACCTTTTCCAGCAATTAAATGAGAAGGGATATCTTTTTTCTTTTTTTTTTTTTAAGGAATTTTTTAAAGGTTGTCATGGAGTAGGTTCTGTAAATACAAAGTAGGTGAAAAGATGTCACCATTTAGTGGCATTTTCCAATTCCCAATAAAGTCTTAGGGGTAATTCCTCCCACTTAAGAAGACAATTGTGACTTCTGCCTTCATTGTTCTGCCTCCTTTGCTCCGCGGAGCTCTCTGTCCCCACAAGAGCCCACTTTCTTCTTCCAGTCTCTAAATGTGACCAGCAGGGGGGCTGATGAAGTGCTCATTTTTTACATCAGTCTTATAAATTGCTTTCCCCATTAATTGTGTCCATGGAAACAATACATTTGGCTGGTAAGGGAGTCCTGAATAAAATTTAATGGGATTCTCAACAAAAAAAAAAAAAAAAAAAAAAAAAAAAAAAAAAAAAAAAAAAATGCGGGCTAGGGGGATAGGGAAGCACACTATGGCTGGACATGCTAGCAATCTAAGTTTTAGCCCAGTGAAGGAGTCATTTCTTGTCTTCAAAAACTGTATTGAACTGAATCCAAATTAAATTGAAGTCTAAAAATGTTCTTTCACTATCTGGAAAAGAAATGTAAAGAAAAGAGCAGGTAGAAATTACAGAGCAATTCTGGGAAAAAAAAAAAACAAAACAGCAATTCTGAAAAAAAGAATTACTAGTACCTCCTAGCAAACAACAATGCTCACCATTCAGGCAATGCTCAGTACCCAAGTCCTGGTAATATAAGCATGGTTTGTTCAGGAAAACTGATCAGATCTAAGCACCGCTCAGGCACTTCCAGTATTCTAAGCCATCCCTGTAGTCTCCTCCCTGTTCTGCCCTAAGAGGACATTCTACAGGGTCACACACATTCTTTCTCTGTGGCTTTTTTATTCTCGCTTATTTCTCAGTGCTTGTAATCCTTGGGTCAGTTTTGGTTTAAATTTTTTTTTCCTTAGCGGGAAAAGTGTCTGTATTACAGGATCTTAAGCCAGACCTGCGTATACCCATATTTAATTTGGAAAATGTGTGGGTAAGTACCACTCGTTGTGGGATTAGTTAACAGCTGCAGGTCTACCACTGTGAAAAGCCAATTTGTTATTGTTGTTGTTTTTTAAGTGTCATTTCTTTACATTAAAAGAAAAATCAAATTCCTTGAATGTTTCTCTGAGAATTAGACTGATACGATCTAGATGAAGAAAGATATGACTTTAAATAGAATAATAATGCATGGATTTCAAATTACCTGTCATTTTTTTCTATGCCTCAGATCATTTCTGCCTCTGGGTAAATAGGTTAAATTTTTTAAATACATAAAAATTATATTTCAACATTTCCTTTTATGCAAATTAGCCCTTCCCTGAAACCATATGATGATCTCACTCTATAAAGCCTTTCTGCACACGTGATCTGGAAAAAGGTTTTTTACTGCTGTGTTCAATGCTAAAGGCTATTTTTCTCCATCCAGAACCCAACGTCAGCCTGTGAGAAAGAATATGGGTGCTGGTTCCTGACTGTATCCCTAGCCAGCTTCTCTGTCCCTTTCCCTTTAGGAAAAGGTCACATGCAAATGAAACTCAGGACATGTAAATCTGGCAAGAACCAGGCATACAAAAGGCCCTGGATGATAGAATCCCCAAGGAGCTGAGACTCAAGATAAAGTGTTTAAGAGAAAGCCAATTCTCTACAACAGCATGGTGGCCTGGTTCTGTTATCCACTTGATTTGATTAACTTAGCACGTTTTTTGTTTGTTTTTGCTGTCATCCAAAATTCTTTTTCTTTTATAATTTATTTATTTTACTTTAGGTGCATATTATATCTGGCATTTCTCCCCATGTTATCCCTCCCCACCCTCTCCTCCCTCCCCCATCCAAAATTCTTATTTTTATTTATTTATTTATTTATTTTAAGACAGAGTCTTGCTCCGTCACCCAGGCTGGAATGCAGTCATGCGATCTCAGCTCACTGCAGCCTTCACCTCCTGGGTTCAAATGATTCTCCTGCCTCAGCCTCCCAAGCAATTGGGATTACAGGTGCCCGTCACCACACTCAGCTAATTTTCTTTTTTATTTCTTAGTAAAGACAGGATTTTGCCATGTTGGTCAAGGTGGTCTCAAACTCCTGACCTCAAGTGATCCACCAGCCTCGGCCTTCCCAAATGCTGGGATAACAGGCGTGAGTCACCATGCCCGGCCCAAAATCCTTAATAGAAGGATTCACTTTCTGAGCCATCAACAATTATTCAACTGCAAACAAATAGATACTGCTTCTTCTCCATCATGATAGGTACATTTATCAATTTATCTGAAGCAAAAATATAGCAAGGGTACTGAAAATGTTTGTACCTTTAACCTAGTACTTCTTACGGAATTTACCCTAAATCTTTGCACATTTGACACATTATATGCAATAACTTCATAGCATTAGTAATACATAGTCTATAAAAGCAAATTAGAAACTACATGGCTAACAATGGGTTAAATAAACCATAGTATTTTCATAAGATGGAATTGTTCACAAAGCAATTAAAATCGGGTTTATTAAAACTTTTTGTGGCAGGTGCAGTGGCTTACCCCTGTAATTCCAGCGACTTGGGAGACTGAGGCAAGAGGATAGATTGAGCCCAGGAGTTGGAAACACACTGAGCTCTGGTAACACCACTGCACTTTACCACGCACAACACAGCAAGACCTCATCTCTAAAAATAAATTAAATATAAAACTTTATCGTGGCAAAGCAAACTGCCCACAATATGCTAGGGAAAAAAAGCAGGATTTACATGTCATTTATATAATTAATATACACAGAGAAAAAAGAAAAAAGAGGCCAGGTGCAGTGGCTCATGTCTGTAATCCCAGCGCTTTGGGAGGTTGAGGCGGGAAGATCACCTGAGGTCAGGAGTTCAAGACTAGCCCGGCCAACATGGTAAAATGCTGTCTCTGTTAAAAATACAAAAATTAGCCAGGCATAGTGGTGGGCACCTGTAATCCCAGCTACTCTGGAGGCTGAGACAGAAGAATCACTTGAACCCGGGAGGCAAAAGTGGCAGTGAGCCAAAATGACACCACTGCACTCCAACTTAGGCAACAAAGAGCAAAACTCTGTCTAAAAAAATAAAAAAAAAGAAAGAAAGACTGAAAGGAAATGCAAACTTTTCATGATTATTTTCTTTTTACTTTTCTGTACTTTCTCAATTTCCATAATGAGTATCTGTTAAGATGAGTATCTGCATTAAGAGAATCAAAGTTACCATAAATTGATACGAATATGTACACTATTAGATCATAAGACCAACCCTTAGCTTAGAAATGATCAGAATAAGCAGAGAAATATTTCCTGGCATCTAATACAATTCATTTGGTAGATGCAATGTAGAGGAGGATTGCCTCGGGAAACTCTGTTGTTCTAAAGATGGGGCAGCCACATAAAAATAAAACTCAGTGCCTGAATCTAAATTTCAGCACCAGAGATACAGACATAAATGAGACGCAATCCCTGCAGTTCAAAGGAGACTGAAAGGTTATCAAATAATTGCTATGTGGTATGAGAAGTGTTGTAACAATGGCTCTCGGAAAGCAGTGGTCTTCAAATTCAAGCTGTGCAGGAGTATTTCTGGAGTTACAAAAACTCTCATTTTAATGTCTTCCTTCAAATAGTGCTTATGTCTTAGACGGATGTTTCAAAACACGCATGCTCAAGATTATAGGCAGTCTGCACATTTTGAAATGTTCAATACATTAAAGTGTACAACCCAGTTAACTTGCTTTTCTGCAGACATCAAATATAGTTTTTTTCACTCTTATTTATGATAAGAAACTAAAGATTGCAAAGCAAGCTGGGTAAGCAAACAAAATCCTTAAATTTGTAACTACTTATCATGAATCAGAATTCTTTCAATATGGGAATTTTAAAAAAAAAAAAAACTAGAGAAAAGAGTCACTTGCCACTGATGACCTCAAGCTGCAAGTGATACTCATCATCTCCAACTATGAATTTAAAGCTATACAATCAGCTTAATCTAATATATTATGACTTTCGGGCAGGAGAAATAGGTGTTATTTGGAAATTTTTTTGGGGGGGACAAAGTCTTGCTCTGTCACCCAGGCTGGAGCACAGTGGTGCAACCTCAGCTCACTACAACCTCCGCTTCCCAGGGTCAAGCGATTCTCATGCCTCGGCCTCCTGAATAGCTGGGAAATAATTTTTTTAAGTCTGAAAGTAAGTGAGGAGCAAGACACAGCAAAGGCACAAAAGGAACCTTTCACAGATAGCAGCAAAGGATAAAAGCCAGCACTTCACATTTAAAAACCCAATTTTTGCTTTTTATGATATTTGGCCCCAAATAATTTTAACTGTGTTTTTCCCCTAATTTTCATGGCAAAGGAACCGAATAGGAAATGCATGGATTAGTATTGTGTGCTAGCAATAGTCTTCTTGGTTTCAGTGATTCAAAAATCAGCTGGGAACCCTATGTTTAGGCTAAGAAAGGAGGATTGGAAAGAGAGATTGTGACACAAGAATGCACCGTCCACTTATCCCAGTAGCTGTCCGAAAGCAATAGACAGGAAAGCAGCCCAAGTCACCTAGAATGAGTCACCCCTGCATGAGACACTTTAGCAGGCTTCAGCCATTTTCCTGAGGCCACAGTGGAGTCCCAGGGTACAACTCTGAAGTCTCCCCAGCTCATCTTCTGCATCAGTTAGGAAGATTTTGGCTTTGGGTAATAGAAAACATAATTCAAACCATGTGGGCATTTATTATCACGGTGTTAGGCAGGGCAGCCTCCAGGTTCCCCCTCTCACTCTTAAGGCTGCCTTCTCCCATGTGTTGACATTAGCCCAAGACTGATGACAAGATGACTACAATAGTTTCAAACACAGCATCCGGACCCAACAATGGCCAGTGAGTAAACGATCTCTCATCTTTCCCCTCCTCTAACAGTGAAGAAATCTTTTCAAGAAACCCCTCAAGAAATTCAATATATCTCTTTTTTGGTGGGGGTTCAGCATTCAATTCATAGCACAATTTTCAGCAAAAATTTTCCTCCTGCCTCAATTACATCACGTGTCTCTGTCTAGAACAGTCATGACCAAGAGGAATGCTCTGTGATTGACCTGGATTCACCAGGACCCCATAGCAGGGGATGGGCGTAGCTTCCTCTGAAGCATAAGGCTGTGAGTAGGAGGATGTTGGAAAACCAGAACAATTGCATTTTCTGCTGGGAAAAAGAAAGGAGGAAATGACTGTTGGAGTGTGGCTGCTGTCAGGAAGCTAGAGAACAACCTTGGCAGCGTTGTTCTGGCTGTTCATGTGGTGACAAACCATTTGGACTGGGAAGGAGCTCTGGTAAGAGGACATCCACTTCTACAATGAGATTCTTGCTGAGGTAACTGCACTCACAGAATTATTAAGAGGCAATTATTCCTCCTATAACCATTTATGTGTTCATATGTTGCTTAAGCTTTTTGGTTTTTTTTTTTTTTTTTTCTGGTCATTTCAAGTGTCAATCATCATTTGCTAGATATCATGCCATCTCTAGTTTGATTAAGTAGATCCTTCTTTCAGATCTCATACCACTTTCTTCTTACCTTTAGTATATACTTATTTATGTCTGCTTTTTATTAGTTATTTGTAGTTCTATTTATCTTCATTGAGAGTTCACCTTTACTCTTTCAAATAACAGTAAGCATGACTTATTCATCCCCCATTCATTCATCGTAATACTCCACATGATGTTTAATAGTTGTATGAATGAACTAAACAGAGATTTGAAATTTGCAATGTATAAAGTTCTAGTTTGTTTCACTTCCATCCTCTTTTTACCTATCATTTCTTAGTGTTTGGAATTCACATGACACATCCATTACATACTTACTACTACTGTTTCAGTCATTCAAGTTATAGAGATCCTATCTGGTTATACGGTAATTTTTTTTCAGTTCCAAGAAGATAGCCCTAGCAGAGATGCTCACAAAGAGATATAAAGATGTTCACAGAAGCATTATTCATAATAGCAAAAAAAAAAAAAAAAAAAAAGGGAAACAACTCAATATGCAACAATCAGATTGCCTAGATCAATGGTACATCCAATTCTGTGGAAAATAACTACTAGAAAGTTATGGTTTTGATTAATATTAAAAGACTCATTATAAATTCTTAAAGGGAAAAAATAACATATATAGTAGAATCCAAATCTTTTTTTTTTTTTTTTTTTTTTTTTAGACGGAGTTTCTCTCTTGTTACCCAGGCTGGAGTGCAATGGCGCGATCTTGGCTCACCGCAGCCTCCGCCTCCTGGGTTCAGGCAATTCTCCTGCCTCAGCCTCCTGAGTAGCTGGGATTACAGGCACGCGCCACCATGCCCAGCTGATTTTTTTGTATTTTTAGTAGAAACAGTGTTTCACCATGTTGACCAGGATGGTCTCGATCTCTTGACCTCGTGATCCACCCGCCTCGGCCTCCCAAAGTGCTGGGATTACAGGCGTGAGCCACCGCGCCTGGCCAGTAGAATCCAAATCTAATGGAAAGAAAATAACAATAAAAAAATGGGAGGCTCTTCCAGCCAAGATAGCAGATTGAGGTGAGGTATAAAGTCTCTCTTCCCACTTTAAACACATCTAAAACCTAAATAAAATTAAAGGAAAAATTTCAAAGCCCACAGCTGGACTTGAAAATAAGAAAAATACATTTATAAGGGCCACAAAAATAAGCCTTTGTGTCCCTCAGAAGAAGTAGTGGAGGCAGACTTTACCACAGACACAGAAAATCAAGATGGCAAATCCTGGGCTTCCTCCCTGAAGCAGACAAGGTGGCACACTGTAACTGGAAAGCCTCCTCCCACTATCCTAAAGACAAAACTTGTTTTAAGAAAGCAGGGTCACCTACAACCATTTGAAACTCCCTACCCTGCAAAGCTTGCAAGTACAGGGCAAAAGTTTTTGAGCCACAAGGAAACCCCAAACGCATTAACATAAAAATTGGCCCAAGGATGGGAAACCAATACATCCATGGCAGAGTAAAGAGTAAAACTTCCCCATAAGGCTTCTTCCCACAACTCAGCACATAACCTATAAACATATAATTACTACTGAACCCAAATGAAAATATTACAAAGAAATCCAGTACCATGAGAGTTTGTAAATGCACAAAAGGTTATAACCAAATAACTTTTGATAATAAAACAACCTAAAAATAACTTTAAAATAAATGTTTATAACCATCAAGGAGATGAAAAAAATAGCTTACACATAGTGGAGACAAAGTGTTACAAAAAATAGAAAATGTGACAAAGAATTGAGGAATTAAAACCCTATCACTAAAAGATAAAACAATGATATGTAAGCATGCAAGATGTAGAGGAAAAAACTTAATAAACTAGAAGATAAATCTAAGGAAATAACCTAGAATGTATCACAGGAAGTTAAAATATGGAAAATGTAAGAGAAATTTAGACGGAGAGAAGAGAATGAAAGGACCCAACATACGATAGAGTCAGCTAAGAAAAAGAGTCTAAAGAGAATGAAGAAAGGGATAAGTATTAAAATTCTCCGGAACAAAAGATATAAATTCTCATATTGCAAGAACTCATCAACTCTCATACTGAATAAGACAAAGCCAAAACAAACAGTGTCATGAAACTACATAACACCAAAAAAAAAAAAAAGGAGGAAATAATTGTGAAAGCTACAATAGAATAAAGATGATCTTCTAAGGAACAAAAATCAGACCAACAGGAGTCTTATCATCAGCAACAATAGGTACACAAAGACAATAGTAACCTCAAAGTACCAGGTAAAAATAGCATTTTTAGCAACCTAGAATTCCATACCCAGCTAAACAATCATCTAAGAGTTAAAATAAAAGACTATCAAAGATATAAAAACTAAAAGCTCACTAAGCACAGACCCCCTCTGAAAAAACTACTAAAGGATGCAAACAACCAAAAAGAAAACGAATACCACAGGATGGAATAGGGTATAAGAAACAATCAGAAGCAAAGAAATTGATAAAGATGTGTTGGTGAATCTAAGTCAATAAATGATTTTGGAGAAATTCAAACCATGATGGAATTCTCCACAACATGAGATGTGGAAAGTGAGTGTTAGCTTCTAGGACTCTTGTCTCATTTAAGAGCAGGATAGAATTTTCAATTCTCTACTTTGTTATAAACATCAAAATTTAAGTGTGCATCTTAAATATTTTAGAGTAAATACTGAAACAATTAAAATAGAATGCAAATTTAAAATTCAGTGAAGGAGAGAAAGTGTGGGAAAGAGAGAAACAATTCAACTAAAGGCAGGGAAGGAGAGGAAAAAAACAAAGAAACAATATAGTAAATAAAAAACACTTTTCGATTTTCTATATTTCACTAGTAAGAAATGAAATTTCGTACTACTAAATTAGTAAGATAAAAAAATTAGGTGCAATTATCACAATAAATGCAAATGACTTAAATTGTCTTTTTAAAAGACAGACTCAGATTGAATCAAAATTAAAGTACAGTTATATGATGTTTACTTGAGGAATACCATAGCATAGTCCTGAATGATTAAAAATAGGATGATAAGGAAAAGTGTGTTAGGCAAGTGCTAACAAAAAAAGTACAGATGCTAGGAGAAAAATGACTTATAAGTAAATGCTAATAGTGATCATCTCTGTGGTTAGTGTTAAATGATTTCTATTATGTTTTTATATCTTTCTGTATTTTTCAAAATTCTTAAATGAAAATATATTTTAGTAATTGAAAAACTGCATGTACTTTTAATTATTAAGGACTTTACTAATATAGCATAGTTTAGAATAAGTAGGACCATATATCATTATAATCTCTTTACTAAGTAACATGTATTAAGTCATTTAATCTTTTAACAACTTTAATGAGGGAAATACTACTTTTGCTTTATTTTATAGATGAAGTAATTGAGGCAAAGAGAGATTTCAATAATGTATCTAAGTCAAAGAGCTAGTAAAAGATAAGAGTTGGTAAGGAATATCACCAGTTGTATGTCCTTGAGATATTAGATATCATGGAATCCTAGCTGTAGGACCATCCCAAGTCCTACAGCTCAGAGCTTACAAAATTTACTCTTTGATTTGCACAGGCAATTATTTTTCAGTAAAAAATATTTAACATATTTAACACTTACTACAAATAGCAGACTTATGCATTTTATCTACCAACATATAAATCATAGCTTTTTCCAGTATTTACCATTTTTATAACAGATAATGATGCTATTTTCGTATCTTGATTGATTCTAGGTAGTATCAGCAAAGTGAAGTTTGAAAAGTGTTAATCAGTTTTTAATAATGAAGACTTAGTATTTCCAATCATGTTTTCAAATTCTCCCTATAAAATGCATGCCTAGAACTATATTCTATTTGGATATGGTTGTCTTTCTCAGATTATACTTCCCTTTTCTTTCAAGCAAAATACAGTTCAGAATAAATTTTAAGATAATACATAGTACATTTTGAAATAATTTCCACAACTACAAAAATAGAAAAAAAAAACCCACATTATTAGAAATTACCTCTTACCTGTATTTATAGTAGCCAAAAAAAGAACCATCATTTCTAAGTAATGGATGCATTTCTAACCAAATGGATTTTGAAAGAAAAAGGGACATTTTGTTAGCTCTATGAAAAAAGACCTTGCAAATAGCATGTAGATAATTACATTTCTGGGAACATTCAATTGGCCACCTATCTTGGCTAAATTACAATAATGTGCATTTTGGCAAATCATATCATTTTACTAAGTCATTTTAAATGTACACTGTGCATTTCTTCTCTTACCTCTCAAAATACTTCTCTAGAACGCTTCAAACTTAAAGGAATGTGCAGATACACCCTGGATATCCCATCATAACCAGGCCTGCTTTGCAGGAAGCACAGTACTTTTCTCCAGCTAAAGATCATATTCCTAGAGGGTACTAACTACCATCAAGACCTGCCTCTAGCTACACTGTCATTGCCATGCTAGCATGTTAAGCATGTTAGAGTGGATGACATTTGTCAGAGGCCTTATTTAATGAAATAAAGACAGTGGTAAGTGGTTGATCAACACCTCTCCTTCCGTTGTCTTAGGCTGCCAGGAAATTGTCCCTTCCATGTCAAAGAACTAGGTTCATCATTTTCAAAAGCTAAGGCCCTTTTGTACAATTTCATCCACTATATAATACTGCTTCATATTCATTTATGATATCACATTATAATGTATGAAAAAGTGATTTTGAGAAATGGGGATGGAGGCATTCAAATGCATAGCTATAATAGATGTGCACAGGGCCCTGGAATATAAAACTAATGATTTCATTTGTCTACTCTTGATGTTGTTGAAGAGTGTTATCTTATGCATAATTAACGAGGTTTTGAAAGGTTGAATATAAAACATTACAGCGTTTGTCAGCTTACATCGGGAACTCTGCTGTGACCAATACAAATAACCTATAAGTGTGCTTTCTACCTAATCTGAAAAAATGATAAATACTATTCTTTACTGGTGCATCTTTACTTTCATAAGTACGTGCTCTCTCTCCATGAGTAACTATAAAGAGTAAAATAAAATCTATCTGAACACCATTAAAAATTCTGGCTCACTTAGATTTCACAAGTGACACTGTCTATTGACCTTAAAATTGTAGAAATTAAAATACTGGCATGACTATAGGAATCTCACGTGCAACTATCCAAAACCATAAGCATCTAGCTCACCAGCAAGGGTCTCCCATGCATGCCAACAGATCAGTAGAGGAGAAGATGGTAAAAAACATCATAAGCTACATAAAGCGTATTCATAATAAATAACATGGCTCATGAAATCTTACCAATAGCTTCACTTTCATTCACAAATATGGTCACCCAAAAATACTACCTTCTGCTCCTTTTGATTCAAACTAGTCAACACTTTCAAGTCTTACATTTATCTTGTAAGGACTACTCTTAAAACTGCTCATTGTGGGCTAGAGAGTAACAGATTGAATGGTCCGAGTCAAGTTGGAGCAGAAGCACCAAGACTGAAACAAAGGCTCACAGAGCAAACAGATGGCCAAGGAGAGCAGGAGCCAAAATGCTGATTCTTGAGTCTGGGACTACGGGACACCCAGCATTCAACAAATGTGTGTGCCAGGCACTGTTCTACATGCCGTTTTCAAACATTAGAATGGGATAATTTAGGAAAATTAGACTTCCTGTAATTGTACATGAGCCAGTATTTTATTAGTAGTAGTATACTATTTTTGAGATGGAGTTTCGCTCTTGTTTGCCCAGGCCGAAGTGTGATGTGTGATCTCACCTCACTACAATCTCCGCCTCCCAAGTTCAAGCAATTCTCCTGTCTCAGCCTCCCGAGTAGCTGGGGTTACAGGTGCACACCACCATGCCTGGCTAATTTTATATTTTTAGTAGAGATGGGGTTTCTCCCTGTTGGTCAGGCTGGTCTCGAACTCCCAACCTCAGGTGATCTGCCCACCTCAGCCTCCCATAGTGCTAGGATTACAGGCATGAGCCACCATGCCCGGCCTGGTCAGTATTTTAAATTAAAACATTTTCAAAACCTGAAGTCAAGGATGACTCTAAGATGAAATATTACTTACTCAAAACAATTAAGCCTAAGCTTTTAATTGGAAGAGATGAAAAATTTGTAGAAATGGGAACATGTTGATTAATATCTTGTCTCATTTTAGAAAGTGAGAAATAGGAATATTCTGTAAAAACCATCTTAGTATGGCACACGTTTGCTTTAAGCCTACTTTTTTTTTTTTTTTTTTCAAGAACAGGGTTTGGCACATACCAGGCATTCAGCAAATAGCTGTTGAGTGAATGAGCAAACATTTCAGCAACTGTTTCATTTATCAAAATAAAAATGCAACGTAATGTTCATTCCCATAGACTTCTGAATAGGTAACTATGGGATGTAGAAAACAAATTAGGACACAATTTTACCACCAATGTTTAGAGCAAGATAAACAGCATAATAGCTTTTAATTTCAAAACTCCCCTGTAGCAAGAAGGCTGTTCAATTATGATATTGTGAAGATTTCAGAACAAACTTACCTTGTCCAAACAAAATCCATAAAAAGGAACGATGTTTCCTAATTCGGTGAGAAAACATCCATTTTTGTAACAACGTGTAACGTTTTTGTAACAGTGGGTGTGCAGAAGATAAAGATCACTCCCCTAGTTTTGGACATGGCCCTGGAAGCTTTTTAAAAACAACAGGTACACCCCCATGAGAAGTACTGAGGCATGGAGAAGTATAATGACACAGTAAGAATCCATTCATGCCATGCATAAATCAGAGAGATGACCAACCCACACCTTTTCTAACCCATTCACAATTTTTTTTTTCATTTTATGAAGATACACAAAGGAAATTCTAGCTACTAACTGCATAAAAATGTGAGGTATTGGCTTGATAGCTGATAACATTGAGGAGGAAGAAAAGTCAAACATCCTCGCCTAGTGAAAAATCATGAAAAAAAAAAAAAAAGTCTGACTCTTATAGTTACCTTCAAGGTAAAATTAATTATTAATTGGAAAAGCCTGGCTATGGAATGATTGCTATCAATATTTTAATACTTTGAGTGCTAATTTCATTCTCACCATCATAGTTTGTCTACTGAAGGAGCAAGAGAAATCTGTTTACTTTCAGTAAAACTTGCTATAATGATCACCTGAAGGTAGTGTTCAATATCATGAAATGCTTTGAATCTTCCTCATAATTTCTAATATTAAGCAAACTGAAAAAAAACCTCACTTCATTCACACAAATGAACAATTCTACCATTCTAAGCTGGCTCATGAAATATTAGATTGCTAATTTCTGAACATTAATTTTTTAATTCCCACTCACCAGTGCTGCAATTCACATCGAATTCAGATTTCTGTTTTCTCACAGAAGTTTTGCAGTGGTTCATAAAACTTGAACTTTGTGAAATTAGAGGGTGAATGATCAATTAGCTGAATTCAGTCGAGCTCATCTCCAGAGTCATGCTCATAGAAAAGCCTAGGTAAAAATGCACCTCTAAATCAAGCAGAATGATTTAAAAGAAACCTTCACATATCAAGGATTGGATGTGTCAAAAATGGGGTGTGGACAAATAGGAAGAATTAAGGATTCTCCACTTTAGCTCCTCAGGGTCAACCGCCGCAGAAGGAAGAGATGCCGATGAACCTCTTTGAAACCTGGAGGTATCAACCCAAGAAAATCTCAGATTCAAGGGTGACATCCAGTTTTCCTTGGGGATAGGGCCACTACCATAAACTGCTAATACCAGATAAAAGGAATGTCACAGATTTTTTTTTCTTTTAAGACAGCATCTTGCTCTATCACTCAGACTGGAGTCCAGAGGCACCATCACAACTCACTGCAGCCTCAATTTCCTAGACTCAAGTGATCATCCTGCCTCAGCCTCCCGAGTAGCTGGGACTATAGGTGTACACCACCAAGGCGGCTAATTTTTATATATTTTTTTTCATAGAGATGGCGCTTCATCGTGTTGCCTAGGCTAATCTCAAATTCTGGGCTCAAGTGATCCTCCCATTTCAGCCTCCCAAAGTGTTGGTGAAGAGGGAAATTAAACAACGACACTGGTAGTCTGTAACTGCTGCATAATAAAATAGTTTGCTGTGTTGTGTTCAGTATAAAACCCACCTCCCAGCTCTGCTTAAAATAAACTAACTCCCTGTAAAACCTACCTTATCTATTCTCCCCACATTCTCAGCAAAGTTCCCAAGCATCACAAGACTCCTTTTTTCCTTGCTGACCAGCTACAAGGTCGCGGGGAAAGATAATACCCAAAGAATGAACAATGCATTTCTCAAAATGCTATGTTTCAAATGTAACATACATCACAAAACATGTTGCAAATTAATTAAGTGTTCTTTGTTCTGGCTTCTATAAACCTGTTAGCTACTATGTCATCCAGGATGTATAAAAAGTACCCCATTTTCTTTCTCCTTTGCTCAGTCTTGGGATGCTAATCTGTTGAGCCGTTGGCCACCTTAATAAAATCCTCCTGTTTCACCCATTGGTCTCTCCAGTCTCCTGAATATTCTGCAACATGGGGATTACAGGTGACAGACACTGCACCTGGCCTCAACAGAAATCTGGCACTGCCCAGGGCATTTAAAGCCTAGAGTAGCTTTTCTGGGGACAACATTACTAGAAAAGTATCATACTAGAGATTTTTAAAATTAGAAGGCTACCTAGTGCCACACAGAACCCCATGAGTGCAGGGGCAACATCCTGCACTCTCCTGGACACTGGCTCCAGATCTGCCTTCATCTTCTATTTTTGACAGCACACACCTGTTGCCTCTGCACATGCTCCTGTCCTGCAGTCTGTGACTAAGTACCTCAGTCCTACCTGGGGTGCTGTCTTGGTCCACACAACAGCTTGTCTGATCACATTACTCCCATAAGCCCGCAGTCCACCACAATACCCAGTGCCTGTCATGGGAGGCGGCAGCCTGGTCAGCCACTGCCAGGAACCTGGCCATCATGTCCAGCACTCACCTCTCTCGCCCACCACATCTGAACAACCACTAGCCGCTACTGATTCTATCTGCTTAGCGGGTTTCAAATCTGTCACTTCCCTCTCCCCACCACCCTGCTAACTTGGGGCAATCTGCCACCATCACCCTTGACTCTTTTATTATTATTTCAATAATTTGGGGGATACAGGTGGTTTTTGCTTAAATGGATGAGTTCTTTGGTGGTGAATTCTGAAATTTGCATGCACTCATCATCTGAGCAGTGTACACTGTACCTAATACATAGCCTTTTTCCCTTACCACCCCCCAACTTCCCTCTTCCAGTCCCTGCCAAGTGCTCAAAGTCCATTATATCTCCCTCTCTGTTTTTGCATCCTCCTAGCTTAGCTCCCACTTGTAAGTGAGAACATGGTGTTTGGTTTTCCATTCCTGAATCACTTCACTTAGAATAATGGCCTCCAGCTCCATCCAAGTTGCTGCAAAAGACATTTCCTTCTTTTTATGGCTGAGTAGTATTCCATGGTATATACATTCTGCATTTTCTTTATCTACTTGTCGATCACCCTTCCATCTTCACAGCCTCTTAACTCACTTCCTGTACCTATCAAGGCCCCTCCAATCCATTTCTATACTGCACGGTTATGTTACTAAACACAAAAATCTCAGCAGATCACTCTCCAACTTAAAATCCTTCAGGGACCTCCCCTTCTGCCTTGAGGACAGGGCCAAGCTCTCTATCAAGCACTGAATATTAGCTCCACTTTACTCACCCGGCTCACCTCTGTGCTCCTCAGCCTAGCGGACCATGCCTTCTCTCAACTTCAAGCTTTTTGTGCTTAGTCTAACCTCTCCTTATGAAGCCAAAGTAAGACTTTTCCAAGACATGAACTGCCAGACACATACAGCTCATGGTTTGTTGTTTTTGGTTTTGAGGCAGTTTCACTCTGTTGCCCAGGCTGGAGCGCAATGGTGCAACCTCAGATCACTGCAACCTCCACCTCCTGGGTTCGAGCAATTATCCTGCCTCAGCCTCCCGAGTGGCTGGGATTACAGTGACGTGCCACCACGCCTGGCTAATTTTTGTATTTTTAGTAGAGATGGAGTTTCACCATGTTGGCCAGGCTGGTCTCGAACTCCTGACCTCAGGTGATCCACTTGCCTCAGCCTCCCAAAGTGCTGGGATTATAGGCGTGAGCCACTACCCCCAGTCAGCTCATCTTTTGTTCATGCACTAATCCTGTTCATTATAATACTCTAATATTACCATGTCACTGGAGCCAAAAGTTCTCAAGACAAGAATATTCATCTATGCATAGAAAGTCTAATTAAAATTTATCGAGCACCTACTATGTTCTTGTCATGATTCTAAACCGTTATTTGTATTATCTTATGTAATCCTTCGAGCCCCATGAGTTGATGTAGTTATTCCCATTTTAGATGAGAAAACTGAGACACAGAATGATTGAGCAAAGATGACACAGCTAATAAGTGCAAAAACCAAGATTCCAGCAAAGGCCAGAAGTTTCCAGAGTTAACTATGAAACTTGACTATGACTCCAGAGAAAGTCAAGGATTACAAACTACGTTTGAATTCATGATAGCAAATGACAAATGTGTGTCGACTGACATTAATAAAATCTTTGTGTCATGGGTGAGGGTGGGAATGATGCCCAGAGTGTGTAGGCTGCAAACCTCTAAGAGTTACTTCCACAAACTAAACATCACATCCTCCTGCCTCAGTACATGCCTCATCAGGGTAACTTTTTCATATAATGTTAACATTTTAGGCCTATTTTGAAAAACAAAGTAGCAATATCACACTGCAGAATTATGTTGCTGCCCAAACTAAAAACTACAAAATTAATGTTACAGAAACATGTGGGTTCCTGATGCTTTGAAAATCTAAGCTGTATGTCATTTTAACATTTATAGTTTATTAACAAAATTAGATGCAGCTTTTTTATATTAACTACTATACATTTTTCTGATGTTAAATCAATAGAGTTTCCATTTTTCATCTAACAGAAATTTAGAAAATTAAATACATCAGGCAAATGGTCATAATGTAACCATAAAATGAAATCTGAAAGATTAAAATGACGGTTATTATTCATCATGCATATTTTTTTTTTTTTTTTTTTTGGGACGGAGTTTCGCTCTTGTTTCCCAGGCTGGAGTGCAATGGCGCGATCTCGGCTCACCGCAACCTCCGCCTCCTGGGTTCAGGCAATTCTCCTGCCTCAGCTTCCTGAGTAGCTGGGATTACAGGCACGCACCACCATGCCCAGCTAATTTTTTGTATTTTTAGTAGAGACGGGGTTTCACCGTGTTGACCAGGATGGTCTCGATCTCTTGACCTCGTGATCCACCCGCCTCGGCCTCCCAAAGTGCTGGGATTACAGGCTTGAGCCACCGCGCCCGGCCCATCATGCATATTTGTATCCTCAAATGCAAAAGTCCTAATTGCTTGCCTTAGGTTTCGATATGTATAAAAGTAAAATATGGATTAACAGATTGGCCTTTTCCATAGTCCAGGAAAAAAAGAAATCCTGGGCACAGAATATGTGGTCAATAAATACATGACTGATTGATTCCTGTAATAACTTGTTTAGTTGTTAGAACATCTGATGCTATTTTAAGCAACACAGGGAAAGGACACAAACTACTTATACCTGGTTATAGTGAACCATAGTTAAAAACATTTGAGTGTTACAGGAAAAAAGAGCATTTTAGAAATTAACTTAAAAAATGGCCGTGGGATACAGAGCAAAACATCTTTACTGAGCACATACTATGTGCTGAGCGTGGTATTAGTTGCTTGACAAACGCCAGTGCATGAACAGACTTTGTCTTTGCAGAATTTATGGTCCGGTGGGAAGTTTTACCATCACACAGGGAGAATCTCAACATGGTAAGTCACCACCATGAGGTTAAACTCCCAAACCATGAAGCCACTGGAATATGTCTTCCTACCTTCCCTTTCTGAACTTCCAAATTATACTCTAAGCACAGCCTAATCTCCTGTATAGGGACTTTCTACTCCAAAACCATATTTCTTTCTTATTCCAGATTTAAATTCCATTCTTTCAAAGCTCAATTCTGGACTGAGAGGGAACCACAAGATGATTTACATTACGGCATGAGTGACTGACAGCTACTTGCATTTTTTTCTAATGGTGTTTGCTAAGAGGAATGACTCACTCAAAAATGTAGGCAATAGTAGCAGATGTTATTGGCAAAACAGAGTTATTTGGGGAGATGGGTTTTCTGGACCCGGCAACAGTCTAGTTAGGAATTTTTTCTGCCTCTAGCTATGCACAGTTTTACCTCGAAGGACACCATCTTTATGAAGAGGCAAATAGCCCAGAATGTTTAGGGGGGGAAAATATCACAGAGTAGGGATAAAGAGTAAAATCCCTAATGAGTGACAGGATAGAAAATTTGGACAAAGCAGACCATAATCACCAGTAACAAAACAAGCCCAGAATAATGTTTCCACTTATTTGAAAATTATCCAGCCACAGAAGATGGCTCAGGCCTGTCATTCCAGCACTTTGGGAGGCCAAGGAGTTTGAGATCAGCCTGGGTAACATAAGAAGGCACAATCTCTACAGAACGTTTAAGAATTTGCAGGGCATGGTGGCATGCACCTGCGGTCCCAGCTACTCGGGAGGCTGAGGCAGGAGGAACACTTGAGCCAGGAAGGTTGAGGCTGCAGTGAGCAATGATCATGCCACTGCACTCCAGCCTCAGTGACAGTAACACCTGTCTCAAATAAGAAAATTATCAAAATATGCCCTTGGTCTTAAAAGTCTGCTTTTCAAGCATCCCTTAAATCCATTTTATTTTTTCTTTCTTTCTTAATTTTTTTTTTTTTTTTTTGAGACGGAGTCTCACTCTATCACCAGTCTGGAGTACAGTGGCACAACCTTGGCTCAATGCAACCTCCACCTCCTGGGTTCAAGCAATTCTCCTCTCTCAGCTGAGCAGCTGGGACTACAGGCATGTGCCACCATGCTCAGCTAATTTTTGTATTTTTAGTAGAGACAAGGTTTACACCATATTGGCCAGGATGGTCTTGATGTCCTGACTTCGTGATCCGCCCGCCCTGGCCTCCCAAAGTGCTGGGATTACTGGCATGAGCCACTGTGCCTGGCCTCTTTAATCCACTTTAATTTAATGTGAGGGTCTTTTAATCCCAAAGATTTTGAAGTCAGTAAGAGACTTTGTTTAATTCTCTAAACTGAAAGCTTTCTCTATATAGAGCATAGGTCTTTTTCCTTCTGAAAACTCAACATGCGACTCTGAAATCTTACCAGGCTGACAATAGTATTAAATCTTCAGGTTGCTCAGGTGCCATGAATTCATGGGATGGATAATAAGTATAACATATTTGAGATGTGTCAGCCACAAAAAGAAAGTCCCTTAACTGTCATCCCCTGGTTTCCCCGACTGTTCACAACTTTGCCAACCACCACAACAGCTTTACCATTATGTCCAGAATTTTATTTTTCCTACAATAAACCAAGTTTGACTGTAGGAAAAAGTTAGGGCAAAGTCACCCACTGGCCCCGGGATAACCATGCAATAAGCTACCAGCACTAGCTTTTGTAAGATTCAGCCTTTTTCTCTTAAAAATGAGTTCCAGGAACATGTTCTATTTCACAAAGGCAGTTTTCCTCCAACTCACTAACGTTTGTTGATCTGAACAAACTCATGCTTTGTTAATAAATTAAGCAAAAATGCTTTTAAAATGCAACCACAATGAAACATTTCATCCAGACCTCATTATTTGCCATTTCCATGCCTCGCCAGGGTTTCTGAGAACTCCCCCGTGTGCACCAAAGTGACAGCAGAAAAATCTGTTTTCAAGCTACTTTTAGGCAAGTAAATACTTGGAAATTCACTCTGTAGCTAAGAAAGCATATTATTATGGCCTTTCCAAAGACAAATGGTAAACATCCAGCGCTGAGCACAGTAGATAAGCTTTTTTAGAAAAAAGGCACACCCCGCTTTCAATTGCAGTGAAAGCATGGCCACTGAAAACAGCCTCCTATATGTTCACCCTGAACTATCTCAGGGGAGTCCTCATCTTTATGCATGTTAACTATCCCCTCAATTACTCGTGTAGTGAACTAGAGTGAAAGGCATGGACCTTGAGGGCAGGGACCATGTCTTGGTCACTATCGGGAACATTGTACCTAGCATACGGTAGGCACTCAATATCAACATTTGTTCTGTGAATGAATACCTTCCATAGGGGTGATGGAGAAAATTAACAGCAGGTAAGATTTAAAGGAATTCTACTACCCAAGCTCTCTGGACCTCAGGGTCCTTTCTTATCTCCTGGGGCCAGCTTCCTTTTGGGGCATCAGTAAATTAGTGGGGTTGGCTTTCTTGGTATGGGGGGGCGGTGGTCAGGAGCTGGTGGTGACTCTTGGCAAGCTCAGCCCTGTTGGCAGTCATGGTCTTTTTAGCAGATACAAGACTTTGGTCTTTTGGATAAACCAAGGCCTAGGAGTAAAGAGACATAAGTAAGAAAGGAAGAGGTCCATTATTCAACATCAGAATTCTCAAATTATTTAGAGGCCACACGTGTTGCCTGATTAGTTTTATAATTCTGAAGGGCCAGATAGCCTGCAGGGCTGCCACATCTGTCACTTGGGGTTATTATCACAATATCTTCTTCCTTTTGAATTTATCATCAAGAACTGACTCTGTAACTTATGCTTGGTTAAGAAAGGGTCTAGAAAGATTTTAGGATAGGAGGAGGAGGACGAAGAACAAGAAAGGAGAAGGAACTAGAAGGGGCAGGAGGAAGAGGCAGCGGTAGTGGAAGGAAAAGAGGAAAGATGAGAAAAAGGAGATGAAACCTCAGTTGCTTAGAGGGTGATGTTGGCCATAACTACATTTTTTGCAATGTCCTCCAATCTGGTGCTGAAGATGAGGTTGGCATTTACTTTGCCAAAATCATAAAACCTTAACAAGAGGCCAAATCATGAGCTCAAAGAGTAAGAAGAGGGTAGAAGGCATCAAAGAATATGAACTGCGGTTCTTAGAAGATAACCAAAGACTGAATCTTGCAGAGTAGAGACTGACTGGGCAAAGGAGATAATCATGACAGTGATGGTGGTGGTGGTAACCATGAGCTTACCATGGCCAGGTAATCCTTTTGGTTCTCACAACCACCCCATCAAGTAGGTTTTATTATTGTTATTCCCATTTTACAGATGAGGAACAGAAAGTTAAATGTACATGGTCATACAGCCAGCAAATGCTAGAGCCAACCTATTCGTCCAGGAAGTCTTGACACAATGCCATCACACATTGTATTCGTTTCTTGCAGTCAATGTAACAAATTTCCACAAACGTGGTTGCTTAAAACAACAAAGCTATTCTCTCATAGCTGTGAAGGCTGAAAGTCTGAAATCAACATCACTCTGCCAAATTCAAGGTGCTGGCAATGCTGTGCACTCCAGAGTCTCTCTCCACAGTCTTCAGAGGGTAATCTGAAGCAATTCCTTGCTCCTTCTGGTGGCTGCCAGCATTCCGTGGCTTGTGGTTGCATCACTTCAATCTTTAAGGCCAGCATCTTCAAATCTCTCCCCACTCCAAATGTACATGCCCTTCTCTCTTACTGTGTGTCTAAAATCTCCCTCTGTCTCTGTCTCTTCTAAAAAACACTTGTGATTGCGTTAAGAGCCTACCCAGATAATCCAGGACAATCTCCCCATCTTAAAATCCTTGACAGAACCACATCTGCAGAGATCCTTTTTCCAAATAAGGTAATATTCACAGGGTCCAGGATCAGACGTGCTATCTTTTTAAGAGGAGGGCATTTTTTAGCCTACCACACTCATTCTACTCTACTGTAATAAGTTTTTAATTCCTTGGACACACTTTTTAAAAATACATATAGTTATTGCCAATAAATTAAGACCTCCATTATGGCAGATAAAAAGACAAATATGAAGCTGGGTGATATTAATCGTTTTTAAAATTATGTCAACATTCCAAAGACTATGTACCATAATGCAACACTCTCCTTTAGATCACTGATTTGTCCTTTAAAACCTCAAACATGGATGAGAGTGTTAGGTCTTAGGAAAATGTTATCTCGGTTCCATCCTTAGCCACTGTGAGTCAATCAGCAACTGCTATAACAACACCTTGATAGCATTTATCATATAATCCCAGGGCTCAGAACTCTTCAGGAGCATCCTAGGATGAACAGTGTAGCAAATGCCTCAGTGTGGGACACACCCAGTGTGATGAGGTCACTCATCAACAGGCAGCACCTACTGCCCTCTCTACTACCTTACCGTCCCCTTTCCTTCAATACAGTCACTTTTTCTCCCCACTGATGTCTTTTTCCCTCTGTTTTTCTCATGGCCTTTTGCTTACTTTGAGATACCTTTTCATTGGTCAAAGTCCACGATCTTCTATAAGCTTAGCTTAAAGCTTATTTCATATGAAAAGATGTTTAGTATCACTAGTCATTAGGGAAATGCAAGTGAAAACAATAGTGAGATATCACTTCACTCCCATCAGCATGGCAGCTATGAAAAATAAAAAATAAAATAAAATAGAAGCCAGGCACAGTGGCTCACACCTGTAATCCCAACACTCTGGGAGGCTGAGGGAGGAAGATTGCTTGAGATCAGGAGTTTGAAACCAGCATGGTCAACGTAGCGAGACCCCATCTCTACAAAAATAAAAACTAAAATGTTAGCCATGCATGGTATTGTGTGCCTATATTCCCAGCTACTTGGGAAGCAGAGGTGGGAGGATCATTGGAGCTCAGGAGTTCAAGGCCACAATGAGCTGTGATGCACCACTGTACTCCAGTCTAGGTGACAAAGAAAAATCCTGTATGGTGGAAAAAAAAAACCCATTGGCAGTCAGGTGCAGTGGCTCACACCTGTAATTCCAACACTTTGGGAGGCCAAGGCAGGGGGATCACCTGAGGTCGGGAGTTCAAGACCAGCCCAACCAACATGGAGAAGCCCCATCTCTACTAAAAATACAAAATTAGCACATGGAAAATGGAAACGTTACAAAGTGATCAAGTTACATAAAATGTTATAACGCCTAAAGACAACAGGAGACTGAACAACAACACAATTGGCCAGGAAAGAAGATTCCTGGAGGAATGCAAATATTTTAAAATGATATGAAATTTAGGAACACTTTTTCTTCCACTGCTTACCAATGATAAGGAGAAAAAAATACTTGCTAAGTTGTTATGCCTATGGAAGTGCCTAATTTGTATTTACAAAGGAAATCTGGTTCAATACTGATATGGTTTAGCTCTTTGTCCCTACCCAAATCTCATCTCAAATGACAATCCCCACATGCCAGGGAGGGACCCAGTGGGAGGTGATTGGATCATGGGGGTGGTTTCCCCTATGCTGTTCTCATGAGAGTAAGCCCTCATGAGATCCGATGGTTTAAAAGTGTGGCACTTCCTCCCTTGCTCCCTCTCTCTCTCACCATCATGTAAGACATGCCTTGCCTCCCCTTTGCCTACCACCAAGATTGTAAGTTTCCTGAGGCCACCCCAGCCACATGGAACTGTCAGTCAATTAAACCTCTTTCCTTCATAAATTACCCAGTCACAGATAAGTCTTTTAGCAGAATGAGGACGGACTAATACAAATACTTAATGATATAGCTGAGATCCGTTCTCAAATTTTGCATGCATCAGATCACCAAGAAGACTTATTAATGCACAGATGGCTGAACCTGACCCCTAGAGATTCTGATTCAGCGGGATTACAGTGAGACCCAAGAATGTGAATTCCTAGTAAGTTCAAATGATACTGATCCCATTGGTTCAGGGACCACAGCTTGAGATCACTGGTTTGGATCTGTATTTTCTTGATAAGGACACCAAAAGACATGAAACTGGAAATGTCAGTCCAGACTGGGCTCCATGCAAACTCAGAGGAAGACCCTTCACATCACAATAGGCTCTTTCCTCCATCTACATTTTTTCCTTTGGCAAAGTTCAGAATTCAAAAAGCAGCAAAATATATTTAGCAGTTTCAATTTCAAGTAAATCAGAGATGGTTTTATTCAAATAAGGTACAGTTCTTTACTTTTAAAGGAAACTCAAAACAGGACTTCAGCTTGATTTAACTGCAATGAGATGCACTTAAATGAGAAAGGATTGCAGCATCTCTACCAGGATTAAAAGGAGTTCAGGACAGCAGCACCTCTACCAGAAACTAAAACCAGATACCTTGATACGCAACAACTGGTGATTTTCCACTTTGATGGCTCCTAAGGAAGTAATCACAGACTGAATAATACCTTTCTTAAAATTACCATCATGTCTAAAATAAGGCTGGTTGTGACAGCAATAAAACGGAGTAATACTATATTTAAAAATTAGGAACAAAACTAACTTTAAAAGAGAAACTACTGTCTTTAGCAAGAGAAAATAATTCAATTCATAGGTTAAATGGTGCATGAAGTCACAAAAAATGGTGCATACATTTTTATAGAATATATAGTAAGTGCATGGACACCAGCATTTACTGAAATCTGTATGGGTACACCTGTACACACACAGCATGACTTAAGAGTACAGTACTATATACATCAACAAAATTCCAATTCATATTATCTTAGCCAGAGAGACAAGACTGAGTAGCTTATGGTTACATTAGACTCTTGAGATGTGTCCATCTTTCAGTCACTGTTTTCTATGATTTATTACAATGAATACAAGTATATATACAGGTTCCTACAGAACTGAAATTAAAATGTGTGCCTTTTATTAAAACTCAAATGAGAAGTACTCCTGAAACCAACTACATTAATCTTTTAATGAAAGATTTTTGAGAAACGCTTTGTCAAAAATATTAAATCTGAAGTTTATTTCCTAGAATGTTTCATACATGTAAAAGCAAACAAAATTTACAGCGTGACTTACTGTTGCAAGGATTCAGTTAGAATGAATTAAGTCATGTGCCACCAAGCTTCCTATTTACACACAGCAACTCTCACACCATAACCCAGCAAGTCCATGATAGAACAGGTGTTACTCATTTACCAGTACCAGTATTATAATGAGATTTTACTGAATTCTCATTAATGGAAGGGATACCATTCATGATTTCTATGCTAGTTTCTGCATAGAGATATAAAAGAACAAAATCCAACAGTTCTAGTAGTCCTGTTTAGGAAACTGAATCACAATGACAAAACTCACATAAAACTCACAAGGATGTGAAATACCAAGAGACTGGATGGTTGACATAGGGATTTGATTAACAAGAATGACATACTTGATCTAGAGTACACAAAAATTGCCTAATGACAGCTGCCACAAACATAGTAATACAAACATTTTCCAACTGTATCTTTCCTTAATTACACATTAAGGCACTTTTACAAAGGTGATTTTGCAAGCCACAGTTTTGTTTTTTAAGATCAATTAAATTTTAATCTTAGAAAACAAGAGAAACCAGCAAAGGGAAAGGATGACTAAATAGACCAGTGAAGACCAAGAGAATGCCTAGAAACAGATCCCCACATTTCTAAAAACTTGACAAGAGAGCAAGCTCTACAGGCCAGTAGAGAAAGGATGGAGTATTTAATAAATGGTGTTAGGTTAATTGATTATCCATGTGAAGGAAAAATGAATTTGGATCCCTACCTTATACCATACACAATCACCACCCCCAAGATGATTAAAGATTTTACCACGTAATATAATTTGTGTCCCTGTCAAAATTCCATGTTGAATTGTAATCCCTGATGCTGGAGGTGGCCTGGTGGGAGATGACTGGATCATGGGGTGGATCTCTCATTAATGGTTAACACCATCTTCTTGGTGCTGTACTTGTGAGAGTGAGTCAGTTCTTGTGAGAGCTGGGTGTTTAATAATGTATGGCATCTTCCCCACCACGTCTTTCTCACTTCTGCTTTTGCCATGCAACATGGATGCTCCCCCTTCACCTTCCACCATGATTACAAGTTTCCTGAGGCCTCCCAAGAAGGGGAGTAGGTTCTAGCATCATGCTTCCTATACAGCCTCCAGAATTATGAGCTAATTAAAACTTTTTTCTTTATAAATTATCCAATCTCAGGTATTTCCTTATAGCAATGCAAGAATGACCTAATATACCAGGAAAGGCACAACTTTAAAATCTTTAGAATTTAAAAAAATCTCATAAGAGATTTTTTTGAGTACAGTGTAGAATTTTTTTTAAACAAGATGCTAAAAATCCAAACCAGAAAGATTGATAAGTAAGAATGTATTAAAATTAAAAACTGTTCTTTATCAAAAGATATCACAAAGAACATGAAGGCTGGGTGCGGTGGCCCACTCCTATAATCCCAGCACTTTGGGAGGCTGAGGTGGTTGGATCACGAAGTTAAGAGATTGAGACCATCCTGGTCAACATGGTGAAACCCCATCTCTACTAAAAATACAAAAATTAGCTGGGACTACAGGTGCGTGCCACCATGCCCAGCTAATTTTTGTATTTTTAGTAGAGATGGGGTTTC
>NW_022436955.1:13789314-13846945 GCF_009761245.1 Sapajus apella | reverse complement strand
AGAGATTGAGACCATCCTGGTCAACATGGTGAAACCCCATCTCTACTAAAAATACAAAAATTAGCTGGGCATGGTGGCACGCACCTGTAGTCCCAGCTACTCGGGAGGCTGAGGCAGGAGAATCACTTGAATCCAGGAGGTGGAGGTTGTGGTGAGCCGAGATCGCACCATTGCACTCCAGCCTGGGCAACAAGAGCAAAACTCTGTCTCAAAAAAAAAAAAAAACAAACATGAAAAGGCAAGCCACAGAATGGAAAGAGACATTTGCACACACATAAGTAACAGAGTTAGTATTCAGAATATGTAAGAAAATTCTACAAAATGGTAAGAAAAAGACAAATTAGTTGGAGAAAAATAGATAAAAGACATAAACAGGCCCTTTACAGAAGAGAAAACAATGGCTAATATTCATATGAAAATATTCTCAACCTCACTAGTATTCAAGGAAATATAACCACAGGAAGATACAATTTTAGATCACTAGACAGACAAAAATTCAGGATTCTGATGGTTCTAGGGCAGGCAAGGATATGGAACAATGACGACTATTATGCAGCACTAGTAGTAAACTGGTGCTACCATTTTAGAAAGTAATTTGGCATTATCAAGCAAAGTTGACAATGTGCATGCCCTACAACCCAGAAAGTCTCATGTGAGACGCATGCCCTGAAGAAACATTTTCAAGAATGTTCCTTACAGCAACGCTGGGAATAGCAAAAAGTAGAAGCAACACCACCATCCATGAGCAAAGGACTGGTTAAATAAATTGGGCTACATTCATTCAATGAAATACTTTCTAACAGTGAAAATAAAAGAAGTTAGCAGTATGCAACAGTATTGATGAACCTTGTATAAATTTCATCAACAGTATTGATGAACCATGTATAAATTTCCATGAAAAAAGCAAGTTGCAGGAGAGTACCTAAAATAGCATGCCATATAAAGTTTCAAGATAAGCAAAATTAAAGGAGACTTTTAGGAACACATACACATGATCCCTGTATATCACATGGTCGTACAATGTGTGTGTGTGTGTGTGTGTGTGTGTGTGTGTGTGTGCGCGCGCGCGCATGTGCATGTGCACATGCGTGTGTGTTTTAAGGGATAGTATCACAAGAAAAAAGAATTCAGGATGCTAGTTACTTCTGGCTAGAAAGAAAAGATAATCAGTCCCAAGGGAATTTTTAATAAGCTTTGCTTCATTTAGATAGAAAAGGGTCTTAAAAAAAAGTCAAACATGGTTTTTATAACCTACTTGCACATATACAAAACCAGAGGTGGTGGAAGACAGCCCTGGAGCCACACAGGGGAACTTTTCTTGGCTGAGCTGATACCAGCATGAGAAGTCCAGCCTGTCTTCACACTATCCTGATGAAACCAGGCTTTAGCCCCAGGAATGCACCCTTTGGCTGACAGAAGTCGAAGCTCTGGAATATGGTTATACTCTGTAATGATATCCAAGTAAGAGGGAACCAGGGTCTCCCATTCCCACCCAAGAGTCTCGTCATGCTTATTGCTATTGAAATCAAGCTGTCAGTCACTGCTCACTACTCAGAATGTCAAACGCAGCAGGCAGCAATGGTTGGAGGAGTTGGGGAGGGAGACAGAAATACCAGAATACATATAGAGATGCTATGATGATTACAAGCGGGCAAAGGGGAAAGAGATTAGGACAGCCAACCACGATTAAATGTTATGTTTTCGTTCTGCTATCCAACCCTTGTCTCTGGTCCCAGAGTCATTTTATACCATTCCTGTCCTTTGTTTTTAGCTGGGTCACCTCTCAAACTAGATACCATGTCAAATACATTTTAGCTCCTTTTTCACATTGTTTGATGCCTATTTTCTTTGGAAAATACTTGAATTGCATTTCAATGTCAGCTATTTAATAGAAATGGACATTTCTGGGATGATGCAGATGAAGAAATGTATCAGACATGGTTCCTACCCTCAAATTACTTACTAGCTTAGCAGAGAATGGCAGACAAGTACCAGCAACCAATATATTGAATATGATACCCCAGAAATACATGTGGGGTTGAGGAGGAGTACTCAGGACAGCATGTCGGGTCCATATATGAAATATGAGTGGAGAAAGAGGGAAACAGCAATAAAAAGAAAGCAAATTCTGACAGTCAAAAATACACGCCACTAATGTGGAATATCCTGACATTAAGGATCCCTATAATTTTCTTGTACCTTTTCTTGGAGTTATTCTGTGAAAATGTTAGCTACATTACTTACTCTTCTGGATCCTAATACCAACAAAAATTTGGTGGATTAACCTTGAGTGATCATGTTCTATCCCTATTAAATGAATGGCTCTAATGAAATCAACAGTTTGTGTCTTTACACATCAGACACTAGACTAAGTGTATAAAAGTCACAGTCCCTGCCCTTAAAGAGTTCACAGTAACACACCCAGTATTTTAAGAAAACGTATACTGTACAATGGGGTAAAAATTTATTTGTAAGAACTACATTGCCTCTCCTAGACAAAAGTGGGCACAGAGATGACTCAATTATTTAAAACAATGCCTTCTAATTCATGGCTAACTCAAGGGGAAGGAGAACTGTGTACACACACAACACACTCTTGTTTCGAATCTGTATGACATGGCAAACCATCTACCAATTATTACTTATATTTGAACCTGTTTTCAAATGATTAATTTCCAATGTATTTCAGTGACTATGTACTTTTAAATGGTAGGTCCCCAAACATATCTTACTTTGAGCTCTATTTTTAATGTTACAGAAGCAGCAGGGGGCAATCTAACTTAGGAAACCTGCTGTGAAAGTGATGAGGAATAAGCAAGCTTGCATCCTAGAGCCGCTCGGGGGAAGAAAAAAAAAATCTCCACTTTGCTGAATACGAAATATGGCGTGGAGGGAAAGCTGAAATACACATTGGAGAGAACACATCCAAGGCAGTTAAAAAAACAGAATGTGAAGGGTCCACCCTGGGATAAAATACGATGAAACCAAATGAAATGAATATAAAATAAATTTTTTTTAAAAAAACCTCATACAGGCTAAAAGAAATCTATGAAGGCATATAGACATACTGGGATTTTTGTTTTAACTTTGCCTGCAGGCACTTCTGAGCCCAAATAACTGCAGATCTGGGAATAACAGGTGTTTATTGATTTCTTTGTGATTTTTCTCTTTTTTATTTCTTCCCCCCTTTTTTTTTCCTGTGGTACTGGAACAGAAAGACATATGTATTCCATATGTAACACTTTAGAAAATGAAAGGCAAGAGAAACATTGAACAGATGTATCGAGTAGGGACCCACTTTCCCCAATGCAGCTTAATGTCAATATACCAACTGCTTTCCCTATATTATCCTTAAAAAAAAAAAGGCACCCAAAGTTCCCCATACAAATATTAACTGACAAGAAGCTTAAATGTTAGCGTGGACATTAGTACTAATTAGGAAGTAGCAACTTTATCTTTCTCAGTTTAATTCTTCTTCTTCTTCTTAAGTCTTCTTTTTAAAGGCTTATATGAAATACCATGGAATCCTTAAAGGGCCATCTCTAGTTTGGTTTTACATGCTTTTGAAGCTTAAGAGAGAAAGCCTCCAAAAACATCCATCTTTTAAAATCTTTGATTACGTTGAGCTACAAAATCAAAATCACACATCAAGGTTGACTCAGTCTGATATGTACCAAGAAGCTCAAAAGATAAGAAGCTGTCTCTCTAGATGATAAATTATCAACCATAATCTAGCCTTTTTTAATTTACCTACAGGCTGCAGTCTTCCATGTATCAAATCAAGATGGGTCCCTCTTATAGTTCAAATATCTAGTAATGTTTAGGGAACGGGGCAACACACCCAAACAAGACATGTCTATTTTTATTTTTCCCCAAAATTTGGGGAAAAGCTTTATAATCTCTCTGGGTGCTGGGTTTCATTTTAAGAGCAAGGCAAATTATTTATCTATTTATATTTTCCCCCATTTTGGGGAAAAACCTCAGTAATCTCTCTGGACCCCAGGTTTAATTTTAACAGCATGGCAAATTACATCCCACGAGAGGACAAAAGCTACTGAAACTGTAAAAAAGAAAGGCAAAATTGGAAGTTTAATGCTGATATTTTGCAGAAGATGAAGAGGTTTGAAATAGAGGAGGGAAGGGGGGAATGAGGAGGCGATGGTGTTTTCTGAACCCAGTTTGGGAGACAAATGGAAATCAGCGTAGGGGAGCTAGTCACAAAGTGAAGAGGCAGGTGGGGGTAAGCACAGACAAGCAGCTCACAGGAAAAAAGGAGGGCAGAGAGCAAGGGGTCCCATGGAGTCAGCAGGAAGCAACGTGCTTCCGAAGATGAAACAAAATTCTCCAGGGGAAAAAAATTTTTTTTTGTTTAAATATTCCTACATATGTCAAATGGTGAACTTGGGCAGCAAATAAACCGCAGGGAAGACTAATGACAGACGGTGCTAAGCAGCCGTGGAAGAGCACAGTGGCCGGTGAGGAAGAATTCATTGTTTAGGAATTACAGTTTCATACGGACTGGATTTTTTTTTTCTCCAAAGGCTATGGCAGCTGCAGTCTGCAGATGTAGTTGGTGGGGGGGGGGGGGTATGGGGGGGGAAACACACACACACACACCCTGAGCAGAAGGTACATTCCCTTATAGCATGATCATATTTTCTATAGCAATAATCTTCTGTCCACAAAGGGAACAAGAGAATAAGAGAAGACCACAGGAGACAGATACAGTTTCATTCAAGAGGAAAAGCGAGGGCCATACAAGTGGATTACACAAAGACGTGTGCTGGGGCTATTGTTTATTATGATTTTAAATGTTGGTAGAGGGTTTATACCCACCAGCTTGTGTTTTGGAATTGGTGGAGGATGCTAGAATCTTCAAGGAGCCAAAGACAAGAAACTGATTTAAACACACCCACATGCACTCACAGTCCTAATCTGGCTGCAGTTTCTTTAAAAAAATACAACAAGCCTCCTTCAAATTGTTCGGGACCACTCCAATTTCCTGTGTAGACCTAAACATTTATGTGTTTTTCTGGGTCTCCTAAGTTACCCACGTTACCTAATACATGCACAGTATGAAACATTTTTAAATGAGCTAGTCTTTATTGAATTATGGTTTCCAGAAAACACTAATAACAAAATTCAAATTGCTCTCACAGATGAGACTTTTTAGAGTGCTGGGACATAACCGAGATTTTAAGAGAATCCGAAGAGCCACCCGCCAAGTGTGTACAGTAACTGGGTACCGATTGATGAAATACTTCAAATAGTTAATTAGATTTGCCAAGAAAAAAAAATCAATCGTTAAGAGTCAACACTCTAGGAGATACAGATGATAAAGAATTTATTGGCACACCCAGGGTGTAGTCAAAAGTAAAGCTTAACAAAATTAAGTTTTCAGATTTTTATCACACCGTCTGCAGTCGGCACAATGCAATTAGCAACACATCAGAAGGAGGGAAAAGCGACTTTTGCCCCATGATTTCTTTTTTCTCAGGAATTTCTTCAGCCTGCTTAAAAGGCATTTTGCAAGCAAGGAATAACAGAGACACTCAGATTCTATCAGGGGTTGCATCGCCTCTGAACACCTGCAAACTGAATTTGCTCTGTTTTGCTAACCATTTATTTTGTCTTTACTGGGTTTTCAAAGGGAAATGTGATAACCCCACTGTTCTTTAGACGCTCAACAGGATATTTAATCTAATAAAGCTATTGCCACAAAATGGATTAAAGCAACATGGCACATTTGTAATTTGGGATCTGTGAAAGAATTTTAACACTCGGGCGCTGTGAGCTCAATCTTAAAAATGTTGTTGGTAGATGAAAGTCGAGCATCTAAGTAACATCTGCTTTTCTTTTTTAAGCATCTTCATATTGCCACCGCTTACGTGAGGCCAGGACAAGAGTGGCTGCTGGGACACCATTCACTGTGTCTTTGCATCATTTAAAAAATAATAAAAAAACACTTTAAGTCCTAGAATTGTCATCGGGCAAACACATCTAAGAGTAGGGAGGACAGAGAAATGAAATGAGAAATGAGACTTTTGAATGTAAATATATGAGGGTATTTTACCCCCAAATTAAAAGTTGTCATCCAAAAAAGGTGATAGAATTTACTTGTGAATTTTTAAAAATCAGTATTTCCCAAACATGTTTTAAACTAGATATGCCCCTCTGGCTATGAAATGTATATTACACATCCCCCATCTGACATTAATGATTTATTTTTGTGTTTTTTTGAAATGGAGTTCCATTCTTGTTGCCCAGGATAGAATGCAGTGGATAGAATGCAATTCTTAGCTCACTGCAAACTCCTCCTCTCAGGTTCAAGCAATTCTCCTACCTCAGCCTCCCAAGTAGCTGGGATTACAGGTACCCGCCACCACGCCCAGCTAATTTTTTTGTACTTTTAGCAAAGATGGTGTTTCATCATGTTGGCCAGGCTGACCTTGAACTCCGGACCACAGATGATCAGGCTGCCTCAGTCTCCCAAAGTGCTGGGATTACAGGCATGAGCCACTGCGCCAGGCTTGAACTCAATTATTTAATGTGTTGGGATTTTTATATTGTTGAGAAGGAAACAGGGATAGCTATCACTCTTCTTTGTATCACTGACTTCAGAAATGACCAGCTAGTATCAAGCAAATCTATCTAGTATAGGATAGAGACCAGTGATAGGCAAAGGAATATAACATGAGTATGATGGCAAATTTTAGGTGTCAACTTGACTGGATTAAGGAATACCTATAGAACTAGTAAAGCCTAGGCCTGGTACAGTAGAATCCCAGCACTTTGAGAGGCCCAAGGTGGAAGGATCACTTGAGGCCAGGAGTCGAGGCAGAAAGTCATGACCAACCTTGACAACAACAAAAATAGCCAGGAGTGGTGCTATACATCTGTATTCAGGAGGCTGAGGCAGGTGGATCACTTGAGGCCCAGAGTTCAAGGCTGCAGTGAGCTATGATCGCACCACTGCACTCCAGCCTAGGCAACAGAGTGAGACCTTGTCTCAAAAAAGGAAAAAAAAAAAGAAAAAAGAACTAGTAAGGAACTACTTGGAGTGTGCCTGTGAGAGTGTTTCCAGAGGAGACTGGTATGTGAGTCGAGATGACTCAATGAAGATCAACTCTCCATGTGGGCAGGCACCAGGCGATCTGCTGGGGGCCCAGATAGAACAAAAACAGAGGGAAGGCAAATTGTCTCTCTCTGTCCCGGATCTGGGAGGCACTCTTCTCCTCTTGCCAGTGGACCTCAGAACTCCCAGCTCTCCGCCCTTCAGAGTCCAGGACCTCCTCTGAATGGCCCAAGGGCATGTTCTCAGTAGTGCCTATGATGGATCTGACCAAAGAGCGCTTCCCTATTTGTCCTGGATGGCAAAAAGTCATGATCTCCTGATATAATCCAAGGAAAGTTATGTGAAAACTGAACCTCTCACCATCTGCAGCCAGTAAAGAACCTGATTTGACAGCCAGGCATGGTGGCTCACGCCTGTAATCCTAGCACTTTGGGAGGATGAGGTGGGTAGATCACAAAGTCAAGAGATCGAGACCATCCTGGCCAGCATGGTGAAATCCCGCCTCTACTAAAAATACAAAAATTAGCCGGACATGGTGGCGCATGCCTGTAGTCCCAGCTACTTGGGAGGCTGTGGCAGGATAATCGCTTGAACCTGGGAGGGGAGGTTGCAGTGAGCCAAGATTGCGCCACTGCACTCCAGCCTGGCGACAGAGCAAGATTCTGTTAAAGAAAAAAAAAAAAAAAAAAAGAACCTGATTTGATATGGATGTGAAATAATCGTCCTGTTTATACCACCCTCCAAAAAGCCTCAACGCTCCCAAATTCCAGGGGTTTCCTCTAATTCCTTTCCCTCTTTGCCCTTGAAATGCCTGGGCATTACAGAATACTCAGGCTTACTATCTTGTTGGAAAAAGGAGAAGAAGAATATTTTATTTATTTTGTGCAGATGACTCAATAGTAGGAGAAAAAGAGTTAATAGTAGTGGCTTATTCTATCATTTCTCTGACTCATTAGGCAATCCTACAACAAGTACAAAATAAAAAGTAGTTGTAAAAAAAGCAATACTGGAAATAAAGGATTAGGCTCTAGTAACTAGGAGAGAGGTAACATTCCCGCCCCTTGCCTGGGCTTTATACTCTTAAGTACAACACTACGTACTGATTGTAACTAGACTGAACCACGTGAGAATATTAAACTAAGTGGAGGGACTCTGCATAAAATGTTCTCGGCTTCAGCATCTGTAAAATCAGAAGAAGGGACTGGATAATTTCTAACCACTTCTGTAATTTTGCTCCACTTCAGGCTCCAGACCCCAGAGGACTAACTTGCAGCATTTAGAACCTATCCTGTTAATTATTTTTCTTAATTAAATAACACTTTAAGGATTACTTAACCACTGAGTGTATGCCTCGCCTCCATAATTAGAATGTAAAGTCCTCCAGCATAGTTCAACAAAAATATATTAAGTACCTACTGGATCCAAGTCATAATATAGGGACAGGGATTTCTCCCTAGGTGGCTGGCATTCCTTCACACTTAATAGCAGTCACTTTCAATATGAAAGATTTCCTGACTTGGCTCCACTGCAGTTTTTGGCTTTTTCTTCTTAGGAGCAGAATACCTGGTATAATAGACAGATGGGGCTTGGAGAGATTCCAAAAAACCAAGGAATGCATCTGCCATGCCAGGATTTCTCTAGAGATTTCCAAAATCCATGATTCGCTGTGGAAATCACTAGCCTACCCCTGACAGCTGTTCTCCTTATTTTTCTTTTGTAAATAAAAACAATTTTTTTTTTTGAGACAGGGTCTCATTCTCTGTTACCAGGCTGGAATGCAATGGTGTGATCTCGGCCTACTGCAACCTCCGCCTCTCGGGTTCAAGCGATTCTCCTGCCTCAGCCTCCAAAGTAGCTGGGATTACAGGCGTGCGCCACCACGCCCAGCTAACTTTTGCATTTTTAGTAGAGACAGGGTTTCACCATGCTGGCCAGGATGAACAAAACCAGTGCTCTAATGTGATGGAATACAGCACTACTGTTTCTACCTTAAGGGTTCTTTGGAACGAAGCCAGGTAGGCACTGTCCTAGCTTGCATTCCCCTGAAATCAAGCCCTAAGCCACCAAAGACTTGAGCATAGGTAGTTTATTCGGGGGAATGATCCAGGAAATACAATTGCAGGAATGGGGAAAAATGAGACAGGAAAGAGAAAAAGCCCAAAAAGGTGTTCACAAGAGCTACTGCCACGGGTGACTGCAGCTCAGTTCCACTCGGGACCCTGTGAGCCGCCGTGGCAATCAGAAGTGCTCCTGCCAGGGATGGGAAGGAAAATGGGAGCGCTCCTCTGCTGACTCCTGTCTCTCAGTCACTGAGGTCACTCCTGGGAAAGTTAAATCACCAGCTTCCAGGTAGTCCCACATGCAGCTGGAGAAAGCTCGTGAGCAGAAAAGCAGAGACACACAGAACTGGACACTGTCACTGCGCACAGGAACCGCCCATGGTAGCCATAAATGACTCAGTTGTCAGTCAAGCAGATGCTGGGGCAGGGTGTCAGCTACATTTGCCACGTTGTTCATTCGTCTTCCTCAACTATCACAGCCAGCCCAAAAGCCCCCGAAACCTGGTTTCCACCAGGGGTCCTATCAGCATCTCCTGATTGACTTGGGATTGATGTTTCTTACATCCCTCTATTTCAGACACCTGTTCTCCAAATGAGAGATGACGATGACTTTTACCATACGGCACAAGGAGGCGGACATGTGACTGAGCTCTTAAGTTTGATGGGGCTCAGGTCAGAGGTCACAAATGCAAATGCCTTCAATGGCTTTGCTTTATGAGTATCATAAACAGGGATAAAGGCATCGTGAGCGTGATCCTGATGGCTCCAAGGGCAGGGTGGGAGGAGCCATGGGAGTGGCAAGGTGGGGAGTCTTGAGGGAGAGCGGGTGGGGTTCTTGCCAAAGGCACACAGTTCTGGAGCTGCCACATGACTCCTGCCAATTCCAGTCATTCAACTGACACCCAGTGTCTACCAGTACATCAGAAACCAGGCTAGATACTCATCGTACAGAGAGTCACAATCCCAACCCTGAGGAATGAGAAGCAAAATCATATTAAAAAAATCTCATGAAGAAAGTCTTTCAACAAGCCTGAAGTCTATTCCTAAAAATCCATTTTCTAGTGGAACTGACATGTAAAACACCTTATAGAAGTTTATGTATGGAAAAATAGGGTCAGAGAATAAAAGTACTGAGTTAACCAAAAGCATTCTTATAAATACTTCTTATCGCTTCTAATTTACTAATAAAGAAACCGAGCCCCCTTAAAAAGATATTTAACTTGCAGGGCACAGATGGGTCAAAATTTAAACTCAAATAGTTCAAAGCCTACACTCCATGTGGCTAATCAATGAAAAGTGATTAAAATCCAACAAAGATAGCACATTAAATGAACAGGGTACAAACTATAGTTCACGTAGCAAAAATGTATAAAAGAGGTTACTATATTGTTAATTTCTGGGAGAGAACAAACCACCTCAGAACTTAGTGATTTACTGCAAACATTTATTATTTCTCATGACTGATCTGGGCTGCGATCTGGCCACAGCTAAATGATATGAGATGGCCTCACTCATGTCTGCAGCCTCAGCTGGATGGCTTAGATGGTTGGCATCTCATCCTCCAAGAGGCTGGCTGGGCTTGGTCACATGGGGGCAGAAGGGTTCCCAGCAACTAGACGTGTTAATCCTCATCACAAGTACTTTTCCAGCCTCTGAATCATCTGTTATTATCCCAAAAGCAAGTCACATGGCCAAGACTAGAGTCAGCATGGGAGCAGAGCTGGGGAAAGGCAAGAACAAATTGGGAGTAATCTACCGCAATTCCCTTTTGAGTTCTACGAAATCTTTGTCAATTCAGTTTGCTTTGCAGCAGATGCATAAACAAAGAGACTATATTTTGTGTCAGTCATTCATCCAAATATTCAATCCCTTCCCAATTTTATAACTCAGAATAAATTCTTTCCAGGTCCAACAAAGTAACCTAGTTACAGAGTAACTGCACTAAGGCGGCCTGAGGAAGAGAAATAAGAAGAAGGGGAAGAAAATGAGGACGCAGAGGAGGAGGCAGGGTTTTGCCATGTTGGCCAGGATGCTCTTCATCTCCTGACCTCATGATCCTCCCGCCTCATCCTCCCAAAGTGCTGGGATCACAGGCATGAGCCATTGCGCCCAGCCCAGGTAACATTTATGTAACCTACTCAGCATGGCGTGTATTTTTGAACTTCCCCACAACCCTCGGGAATTGTCCTCCCAGGCTGATTCTGTGGCCTCCTCCCACAGCACTAGGGATGCGGCTGTAAGACCCAGGGTAGTCCCTCCTCAGCTTCCCTTCTATCTTCTAAGTATTACTGTTCACACTTCCTACTCCCAAGCCCGAGTTTCCACTTTTTCAAATATCAATAACAACAACGACTCACAGTTCATATCCCGAAAATGCTCGTGGTTATTAGGAGTGATACAGAAGTAGAACTCTTATACTAGAGCTTTCCAAAGGGAAACAGGGAGGAATGTGTGCACAGACTGCTTTAAGAGCAACGTGGAAAGGCTGTTCAATGTGCCCGGGGAGGGAGGACAGGACTCTTGGCAGGTGTCCTGACACAGGTGAAATGCGTTGCACTTTGTGACTTTGACCAGTGTATGACTTTGAGCAGTGACGCCTTCCTGTGCTCCAGTTTTCTCATCTGAAAGTAGAGATGATCAGTAGTAGGAGGTAACACACAGAAAGCAATTGTCCCAGCCCCTAAAAACAGCACGGTAGCTGGCAAACACCAGGAGCCACCACACTTCACTCTGAACTGCACATGGTTTCACATTTAAGTACCTCTAATTGAAATGCATCTTTCAATACATACCAAAAGAAACATGATGGTCAGACTAAAGGGTGAGCTGCCATCAGTATCTTCCCAGGCTGTTTCTGTGCCATGTTAATACACAGAACCCTCTGGCAAGGTCCCTAAGCCTAGGGAGCAACTTCTATTCATTGGCTTCCCAGGTAAGAAGGACTCTGTCTTCCCCTTCCTTCCTCCTCTCTTCCTGCAGCAAACTCCTCTAGTACATCCATTTTACAAAAGCAAAAGTTAGGAAGGAAAACATTAACGTACGCATGCATACATGCATGCACACACACGCGCGCTCTGGCGCTCTCTCTCTCTCTCTCTCTCTCTCTCTCATTTTCTGCCCATAATGCCAACCTTCCAAGGCAAAGAAGAACAAAGACACCTGGTTACTATCCCTGCAATAGTATAGGGAAAAGATCTGAACTATGAACTGAGTGCCTATGTCCCTCCAAAATTCATATATTGAAATCCTAATCCCCAATGTGATGGTATTTGGAGACAGGGCTCATTGAAAGGTGATTAGTTCATGAGTGTGAGGCCCTCATGAACAGGATTAGTGCTCTTATAAGGAGAAACAAGAGAGCATGCCTCCGCCTTCTCTTCCCTTCTTCTCTCCATCCCTCCCTCCCTCTACCATGTGAGGAACAATGAAAACACATCTGTCTGCAAACAAGGAAGTGAGCCCTCACCAAACACTAGATCCGTAAGCACCTTGATATTGGACTTCCCAGCCTCAAGAACTATTAGAAATATGTGTTTACTGTTTAAGCCACTCACTCTATGATAATTTGTTACAACAGCTCAAGCTAAAACAAAAAACGAAACATCCAAATTGATATCTCAAATTTTATTACTGCCCAGGACAAGCCAAGGAGTTTGGACATCATCCTATGAGTGACTAGGGATCACTGCAACGTTTATGCAGGGCATGAACACATGTATATTTGCTTTGAAAAACTACTATGTGTGGCAGTGGGCTGAGAGAGTCTAGAGCAGTGGTTCTCAAAGTGGGATCCCCAGTCTGCGGCATCAGCATCACCTGGGAAACTTGTTAGAAACAATTCTCAGGCTCGACCTCAGACCTGCTGAGTCAGAGCCAGTGCTGCTCTTTAACAAGCCCTCCAGGTGATTCTGATGTGCTGAAGGTGGAGAACCCAGGCTGTAGCAGCAGATAGGCCAGATGGAGTTATATGGAGCATCTCTGATTAAGACATCTTATCTCTGCTCCTGAAAGCCCATTAAAGTGAAACTAAAGAAGCATTTAAATATTTTAAGATGCTGATGAGAGCAAAGAAAATGAGTAGGGAGAACACACACAAAAATGAAAGATGCCATAGAAGTTTGAAAGGTGAAAGGAGGATAGAAGAGCGAACAGCACTGCAGGAGCTGAAACAAGGGTCTGCAGAAGCCAGGAGAGGGAATTGAGATGAGCCATCCTTCAGCTCCCTGGAGAGGTGCAAGAATTGGTGATGAAGAGATCCTAAAGAGAAGTCATCTTTTAGCATTCACCCAAGGTGTGAAACTTGGAAAAGGAGGGAGATCTCAAAAGACAAGCTTTAGAAAGCTTTGCTCAGGGTCTGTCTATGCAAAAATCCTCTATCTGGACCTCTCCAGGAAACATCTCGTAAATAAAGCTACTGAAATATGAAATGTGAGATGGGAAACTGCAAAGATAAGAACATTCTTCTAGAAATGCTTGTTTCAGAATTTATCTAAAACATGTTAATTTGTTTTTAATTCTTTGATCAGACTGCATAATATTTATTTGAATTTAGTTTTGCTCAGATGACAGATCATGTAGGTTTCCTGTTATGTCCACTCCAATTACCTTGGGTTATGCCTAAGATCAGCAGTAAACAGAACTGAGGACCCAGCTGGAGAAGTCTCCAGTTTGCCTTCAGCTTAGGGGTACACAGATGATGATAGTACAGAGGATTTATATGCCGTCTTCTCCGGGGTGGATTCACGTTCTGTGAAGCCAAAAGCTTAAAGAATTTAAGAAAAAAGAATACAAAATAATGAATAGAAACTGCCCCAGGCCCCTCCATGTCATTTGAATAAAAACATTTAAAGACATAAAAGACCTAAAGTGATTTATCTCCCATTTACTGATTCTCGGGAAGCTATTGGAAGTTATGCTCCAACACAAAAAAGGTAACCTAAACAGAGGGAGACACAGGATCTAGAAAATGGGATGACACAATGAGTTATCACTTTATACCATCCAGAATGGCTAACACTAAAAAGTCAGACAATAACAAGTGCTGGTGAGGATGTGGCAAAATCAGAACCCTCCTACACAGCTGGTGGGAATGCAAAGTGAAGCATGCTCTATTGAAAAGCCTTGCAGTTCTTCAAAAGATTCAGCAAACTGCCATATGACCTAGCAATTGCACTCCTTGGTGTATACCCAAGAAAACTGAAAATGTAAGTCTATACAAAAACTTGTACATGGATGTTCACAGCAGCATTATTCATAGTAGCCAAAATGTACAAACAGCCCCACACCCATCACCCGATGAATGGATAAACAAAATGTGGTATAGCTATATAATGGAATATTCCTCAACCATAAAAAAAGAATGAAGTACTATACATGCTACAACACGGATGAACCTTGAAAACATGATGCTAAGTGAAAGAAGACCAAAATAGCACATATAATTATTTCATTTATATGCAGTGTACAGAATAGTCAAATCCATGCACACAGAAAGTAGGTGATATCAGGTGGGGGTACATCGCAGGGAGTGGTACAGGGCAGAGGAGTGATCACCAAAGAGTACAGGGTTTCTTTTTGAGGTAATGAAAATGTTCTCAAACTGACTGTGGTCATGGTTGAATGTGCCTGTGAATGAATTTTAAAAATTACTTAACTGTGGACTTTAAATGGGTGAATTACCATGGAATACTATGCAGTTATAAAAAGAATGAAATCATGTCCTCGGCAGCAACAGGGAGGCAGTTGGAGGCCATTATCCTAAGCAAATTAATGCAGGAACAGAAAACCCAATTCCACATCTTCTCACTTATAGGAGGGAGATAAACATTGGGTACTCAGGGACATAAAGAATAGAAATGGGAGACCTGTGGGGGAGCCAAGGAGAGGAACGAGGGTTGCAAAGCTAACTACTGCATACCATGCTCACTACCTGGGTGATGGGATCAATCACACCCTACACCTTAGCATCATATGATATATCCATGTCATAAACCCACACATGTACCCCTAAAAGTCAAAATTATAAAAAGAAATTTAAAACGAGTGAATTATATGGTATGTAACTATGTCTTCATGAAGCAGGAGGAAGGAATGGAGGATGGGAGGGAGAGAATGGTGGAGAAACAGGGTAGCAGGGGTGAATGACAGCAGGACAGGAGAGAATGCAATTGGCATGTGCCTCCCTGCCTCCCTCCCTCCCACTGCTGCTCTAACATTTGCAAAAGCATCTCAACACAGACAGTCTCCCCGAAACGTGTTACTCTGCACACCACCAAAAATCAAACCCCCTCTCCACGGCCCCGAGTTAAAGGAAGTTCCTAAAAAGACGGTGAACGCAAGCCCCTGAGCTCCCAGGCTGAGCCTCTGGCCTAGAAAACAACCGGCTCAGGTAGGGCCAAGAGAAAGGCCAAGGCCAGGAGAAGCACCTCCGTCCCAGCCCCCCATTCCTTCCCCAGCCGTCGCCATCACAAAGCCATGAGACCAGTTGACGTGTTTGGCCTTGTTCAGAGGAGTGCGGCAGCTCTGAAGGAAAGCTGCTAGAAAGATTTAGTGACACATATCCCAGAAAAATCAACACAAAACAACAACAAAACAGTTAATATCTCTAGGGAAACCAAAGTGTAGCCCAGGTAGGAAATCCAATTGCCAAACACTGTATGGCTCAGTTGAGAACAACTGAGAACAATATTTACATACTTATAATAATATAAGCATTAAGTATTCATGTCACCACTATATTTGGAGAAGAAAGAGAAGTGAGTGGGTACCAGATGGTGAGGTGAATAGTTTAATAAGGCTAAAAACTCATCTTCCTACTGTAAAGTCAAGGATAATGTCTAAATGTTGGCCAGAGAAAGAGGGGAGCAGTGGCAATGTAGACCAATGATTGAGGAGAAAAATCCAGAACAAAATCGGTAAAAGAGTTGGAAGCATCTGCCTTCAAGAGGTGGAAATGGGGACAGCAGAATGACTTACAGCTGAACACATGTATAATCCTAAAAACACAGCTCTAGGCCCTTAAAAAACTGTAGCCATTATTCTTTGGAAATCTGACTAGAAGCCGTAACTGGCACTGTTATTAGCATTTACTTGCAAAAAATAACTGCAAGGCATCCCACAATAGTCACACCTGAGAACATGAGGGGCAAAAAAACTACTCAACTGTTTTTCCATATGTATGTCTCAGGAATTTGCTCTTCCAACTGTGTTGCTTATAGTGGCTACTTTGGAACATTTAATCCAGAAATCACAGGACTACCAAAATTAACCCATTTTTCAGAAGCTACCTGCACGACTCTGAGTCTAAATAAGAATCCTGGATACGTCTGAAGACTGTGCTAAGATTTTGCCACGACGAATTTTCATTGCTCCTCAGAGCATGAATCTCATGAAACTATTCCAAGAAGAATAAAGAGCTTGACAACTGCCTAAAAGTCAGATTAAATTTGACTTTAATGCCACTGTTGACACACAATCCTCACTGCAAGTTTTAAAGAGAGCAAATATCCTTCATTGCAACTCGCAGAAATTTCTCATCAAAAACAATGAATTTCTATTACTGTGCAGAACCATAAATCTTCATAACACTATCAACTCTTTAGGGTGACGCAGTATTTAAGAAACTTTTGTCCCGCAAGGATGGAAAAATTATCAAACTCACCCTTCAAAGATCTTTCTTTTCCCCTGGAAGACAATGAGGTAACTCTCCTTTCCTTTCTTGGCTTTAAAATAGTCTACTTAAGTTCTCCTAGAGATACGTGCTCACTACCTCTCCACTAGTTTGCAACAATTACTAAAAGATGTGGAATTAAATACAGGTGTGTTTCATGACAGTAAATCCAAGCTGGAAATGGTACAGATGAAAGTAATAGCTATCAGCAGTTAGTTCTTTTTCCCCGCTGTGGGTGCAGAAAGAGAAATGAAGAAGTTGGTCTTTCCATTCAGATTACCTTCTCTCCTGGTTAACTTGAGTTAGTTGCAGTTTGGAAATCCTAAGACAAATTAGTTACTTTCATCAAAAGTTATGAAATGACCATTTAAGCATTAAACTGAAAAAAAAATTGTTTGAGAAGGCTGTACCCATTTTTTCTAAACAGGTGCAAATCCTAATTAACTTCAACTATTAAATAACAGTTAAAAATCAGATCCACGACACGAGTTTCAGAGGTGCGAGTGAACACGGTGGGTGGGGAGGGGGAATTCTGTGAACCGCAGCTTTTCTGACACTTATTTGCAATGAGAGAACCATTCTTTCAGATGACACGAGCTTCCAGTTTTGTGTGTATATCAGAATCAGTGTGGGCTTCTTAAAACACACAGGGCTTGGCCCCACCCCAGAAATTCTGATTAAGTGGGTCTAAGGCAGGCTGGGTAATTTGCATGTCTAAGAGGAATCCCGGGTGATAGTGATGTTACTGATCTGGAATAAAACACTTGGTGAAACACCGCTTTAAATAAATATCTATTTCAGGTACATAATTTTATTCCAGCTCTAACGAGCTTTCAAAGCTATTAAGTCATAGGAATGATTTACTTTAAAATCTTTTATAAGACAATTCAGACAAACTTTCACGAGCATAAGGATGAGTATGGCTTAAAATCCTCATTTTCAAATGTCATTTTTTGTGAATGATTTTAAGAAAATGAGTCATTAGTTATGTATTTGTGCAAACACATGTATTCAAATATCAGAGATCAAAACCGGAAAACCATGTCATTTAGTAACTAATATCTAATTATAAATGGCATATTCATTATAATGAATACAGTGATTTGGATTATGTCTGAGACTAGAAATGTAGCTGCTGGTACTTATGGCTTACAGAATGATCATCTTTTCTCTTCCATAATGAAAAATACTGTTGTGATTATTCAAATACTGTACTTGTGGAATAATCACTGTAACTCTTGCAGCTTGCAAACTGTGACATTTACATCCTGAATTAGTATTCAAATCAAGCCTTGAAAGAAGTAAATTAACTCTCTCCAACCACTCTGTCTGTATTTAAGAAACTGCCTCCAGGCAAATTTTAGTGACTATTTACCATAATGTAGTGGGTAGCTGTGATTCAAATATGAATAACCAGATGTACCAGAAATGCATGAAACACCCCATCAACTCACCAGGCATTATTCAATGAAAACAAGCTATTTTACTAAACTAACTGTGTTTTGAAGTATGTCTATTTGCACTTATAAATAATTCCAAATTAAAACAAAGATAAAGAGTGAAATCCACTTGTAAGTAGAAAATGAACTTTCTCATTAGTTTAGAGTTCAGCCCACCTAAACTAAATATTTGCTTCGTCCTCTTCCTGTTCTTTACTCCTTCTCATTCTTTACCTGTCTCTGGTGTTTTCTAAAACCCCACCTGACCCTGCCAACCCATTTCATGACCTCTATTCAGACTGAAGCATCATCCGACTAATGCTTTGGATATGGTCTCTTTTCATAAATGAATTTGGGAAATTTGGCTATTTGGGGATTGATTATAAAAGAATGGACCAGGTGCGGTGGCTCATGTCTGTAATCCTTGCACTTTGGGAGGCCAACGCAGGTAGATCACTTGAGGTCAGGAGTCTGAGACCAGCCTGGCCAACACGGCGAAACCCCATCTCTACTAAAAATACAAAATTAGCTGGGTATGATGGAGCATGCCTGTGATCCCAGCTACTTGAGAGGCTGAGGCAGGGGAATCGCTTTAACCTTGGAGGTGGAGTTTGCAGTGAGCTGAGATGCCGACATTGCACTCTAGCCTGGGTGACAAGAGGGAAACTCTTGTCTCAAAAAATAAAATTAAGTTAAATAAAAATGATGGTGGCCGGGAGCAGTGGCTCACACCTGTAATCCCAGCACTTTGGGAGGCCGAGGCGGATGGATCACGAGGTCAAGAGATCCAGCCCATCCTGGCCAACATGGTGAAACCCCGTCTCTACTAAAAATACAAAATTAGCTGGGTGTGGTGGCATGCCTGTAACCCCAGTTACTCAGGAGGCTGAAGCAGGTGAATTGCTTGAACCTGGGAGGTGGAGGGTGCAGTGAGCCGAGGTCTCACTCTGTCGCCAGGCTGGAGTGCAGTGAGCCGAGGTCGTGCCACTGCACTCCAGCCTGGCGACAGAGTGAGACCTCGTCTCAAAAAAATTAAAGAGTGGTGGTACAACCAAAGAAAAGAGAACGATGAAAGAGTTGCAGTTCTCATTTTGCTCTGAATTCGAAGTTAGGAACCTCAGAGACCAGTATGTCCAAATACCACCTGGAGTAAAATTCACGAAATGAAAGAGGAAACTCAGGAAAGGGATGTGGCTCCATATATGATTTTGATAGAATAAATATGCAATCCCATGCCCTCACTTTTATATTAGGTTGGTGCAAAAGTAGTTGCCACTGAAAGTAATGGCAAAAAAAGCAATTCATTTAGCACCAAGCCAATAACACTTAACCAGAGGGATGAATTTTTTACGTGTGTGTGTACATGAAACACATCACCACATGAGACACTTCCCCTCTAAGTTTTCTCTTTAGCTTTTCATTTGGTGATGTGCACTTAAACACACGTACTTGACTACTTATTTACAGTTTCAACTGACTTATGGCCCCTGACCTTTAGCCAGCATTTTAGACTTTTTTTTTTTTTTTGAGAGAGAGGGTCTCACTCTGTCACCCAGGCTGGAGTGCAGTGGTGTGGTCATTTCTCACTGCAGCCTCAAACTCCTGGGCTCAAGGAATCCTCCTGCCTCATCCTCCCAAAATGCTGGGATGACAGCGGCTACCATGATGGGCCTGGATATTTTTTAATGAAGACACCATCTTTCTAAAAATTATGCATCATTTTAACTGCTATGACTCCAGTATTTCTACTTCTGCCCAAAATGGGGTAGCAGTGACTGGATTTACCCTCCCGCCTGAGATGACTGTAACTGGAACACAATGAACCCTGAGAAGTGGGAAACAAACACAGTGAGGGCTCTGATTGCCCCCAACTGAGTGCCTGGAGAGTGTTTCCAGGCCACAGCACGGAAGAGGGACACCCAAGGACAGGCCTAGTGACTCCCTGAGCTGAAGACAGTGCTGAGAGTCCAGGACGCCCAGGCATCTAGAATTCTCAGAGCAGAGACTAGAGAAGAGAGAACTGCCCAGAGAGAAAATTCTAGAGATCTCCAGAGCCTTTCTGCAAAGCTTTCAGCAGAAAATGGACCAATACATGCGTGGTCTGAGGAACCACCCAAGGCTGGAGAAAGAAGCATGGGGAAGGATTTGAGGGAACAGAACTTCAGGCTCACACAAGGCCAAGAACTGTGCTTTCCCACCATCTGAACTAGGAAACTACATAATTCAAGGGGCTGTGGGCAGAGTACTCAGAAGAGTCTTCCTCAGGGGTGTGAAATACTTAGGCCTAAACACAACTCTGATCCTGCCTAAAGAATCTTAAAAGCAAGACCTAAAAGGATGGAGCAATTTTCAAGCAACTTAACTGTGTCCCAAAACAAACCCCAAGAATATTTATACAAATACATAAATATCCAGCACCCAACCAAGCAAAATCCACAATGTCTGCATCCAGTAGAAAATTACATGGCAAGGAAGGAAGAAGAAAAACAGGACCCATAAAGAAGACGAAGCCAATTAATTGAAACCAAGCCAGAACTAAAATCAATAAGAAATCCTTTCTTTTTTTTTTTGGAGACAGGATCTCACTCTGTTGCCCAGGCTGGAGTGCAGTGGCACAATCTCAGCTCACTGCAACCTCTGCCTCCAGATACAAGCGATTCTCGTGCCTCAGCCTCCCAAGTAGCTGAGATTACAGGCGTGCACCACCACACCTGGCTAATTTTTGTATTTTTAGTAGAAACAGAGTTTCACAATGTTGCCCCCGCTGGTCTTGAATTTCTGGCCTCAGGTGATCTGCCTACCTTGGCCTCCCAAAGCGCTGAGATCACAGGCGTGAGCCACCACACCTGGCCAAGAAATCCTTTCTATCTGGTACCAGAAACAACTGAGGCACTCAGACTTAACCCTCCTAAGAGTGCCTGCAACCAACTCATTTGCATAGCATGACATTTTCTCTTTTTGCAAAAAACTAAAAAACCATCAACAGGTCAAATCTAACCTTGAGTAACATACACTATCACTACACCAAACAAATAAATAAGAAGAAAACAAACAAAAAAAAAAGTGGCAAAACTTGGAAGATCTGCTTCAAAATGCTGGTGACCAGCATATGCTGAGATCACTCAGAATGGCAAGTGACACCTGCTACTGTCCTCACCTGAGTCAGGCACCTGCAACGTGCTGCCAACTCAAGCAAGCAAGAGCAGGTTGTTCCTCCTAGAGAAAGGACGGGTCTTTCCAGAGAAAGGGCTGCCGACTAAGCACAAGGAGTCTAGAGTTATGGCTGCTTAGAAATAAGCAACTTAAAAATCCTTCTCATAGTCACATTACCTTTTCTAATAAACGGAATCACTGGTGACATCCTGTATCCCTTTGCTTCACGTTTTCTCCAGATCGGTGGTTTTCTAGCTCTGGTGTACATCCAAATCTCTGGGAGGGCTCATGAAAACACAGATGACCAGGTCCCAGTCCCAGAGTTTCTGCTTCAGTAGGACTGTTTGGGGGTCTCAAGAATTTGCATATCTAACAAATTCCCAAGTACTGCTGATGCTGCCGGTCTGGCGACCATACTTTGAGAACCATGACCCTTGAGAACATAATCTCTGATCTACTGAACCTGGACTTGCAGGAGGGACCCAAGCATCAAAATGTTTAGTAAAGCTAGATGCTTTGAGGGTTATGTTCAGGAAGTCATGAGATGCCAGGAACTCAATGGAAAAATGTACAAAACTTCCTGATTGAAAAATAAAAGTTCCAGCAGCAAGTTGATTGTGCTCGTGTCTTCTGATAATGATTCCCTCCTCCACTGCCACCTGCATTCCCCAATCATGTTGCAAAGGATAAGTTGGGCGCTGTGTTGGAGGAGCTGAAATTGGTGGAAGACTGTGATGTTGTGCTTGGATAAGAAGTATTTTGTTGCACATATAATTCTTGGTCCACAATATCCACCTTTGGAAAGCTTGAGATTTCCCAAGGATTTCATGAACAAAATAAAATCTGCCAACTTACTGTGTTCTTTTAAATTAACCCTACAAGACCTCTGACTACTGTATTTTATCAGAGCTAAGGTTCATCAAATCATTATTGTATGTAGCACCAAAAAAGAAAAGAAAAGCTACAATCAAATTATGGATTACACCATCAACTGTAAGATTCATCAAAAGGTTCACATATGATCTTAGGAGCAATAAAACACAGTATCTAAAAATGTGCCCTGGCCTTGGTAACATTTGAGATCATTTTTTAATGTGCTACTAACCTTCCTTACAGCAGCAAACATACTGCTTGTTTTAATGGTTTTGTGGACCTATGTGAAATCAAATAGGGTAATTCCAGCAAATCTATAGCTACTTTGTAAGGCAGATCATTTTAAAACTTTTTATTTTGAAATAACTTCATATTTAAAGTACCAAGACTAAGGACAAATTCTATGACTTTTTTTTTCTGAACCATTTTTGAGAGTACATTGTGAACTTTGCCATGTAAATACTTCAGGGTGCATTTCCTAAGAACAAAGATATCCTCTTATATAACTGTAGTGCAATTAACTAATTCAGGGATTTATTTTTAAGAGTCAAGGTCTCATTTGGCCACCTAGGCTAGAGTGCAAAAGTGCAACCAGCAGCTCACTGTAACTTCAAACTCCTGGGCTCAAGGGATCGTCCTGCCTCAGCCTCTCAAGTAGCTTGGGCTACAGGTGTGTGTTACCATACCTGTTTAACTTTTTATTTCGTATTGTTTTTATAGAGACAGGGTCTCACTTTGTTGCCCAGGCTGGTCTCGAACTCCTGGCCTCAAGCAATTCTCCTGTCTTGGCCTCCCAAAGTGCTGGGATTACAAGCATGAGCCACTGGACCCAGCCCAGGGATTTAATATTAATATATCATTATCCGCTAAGCAGCCTATATTCATATATTTCCAATTGCTCCAGTTCTTGACTATATAGCTTTAATGTGAGCTGCAGCCTGACCTCACTCAGTACATTTGGTGTTCATGCCCCTTTAGGTAGTTTTAACACGAGATTCCTTTAACAAAATCATTTGTTGTTGTTGTTGTTGTTGTTGTTGTTGTTGTCTTCTGAGACAGAGTCTCACTTCATCACCCAGGCTGCTGTGCAGTAGCGCAATCTCTGCTCACTTCAACCTCTGCCTCCCTGGTTCAAGCAATTCTTCTGCCTCAGCCTCCTGAGTAGCTGAGACTACAGGTGCCCACCACCACACCTGGCTAATTTTTGTATTTTTAGAGAGATGGAGTTTTGCCATGTTGACCAGGCTGGTCTCAAACTCCTGGCCTCAAGAGATCTGCCCGCCTTGGCCTCCCAAAGTCCTGGGATTACAGGTGTGAGCCACCATGCCCGGCCTAATAAAGTAGTTTAATATGAGACTCATTCTTTGTTTTTCCTGATGTAGACCTTTTTAAAGACAACATACAGTTTACAAAATGTTCTTGAGTTTGGGTTTGTGTGGTGCTTCCCCAATATTAGATTCAGATTACACTGAATACGTTTTTGGCTGGAATACCACTGAGGTGATATTGTGTTCTCAGTGCATCATATCATAATGTTTCCAAAACACCAGGGGTTCAGTCTAGGTCCTGCTAATGACCACATAGAAAGCCAATCACAGAGACAAGTACTGTCAGGGAAGAAGGCATTAAGGAGGTGCTACAGCCAAGGAGATGGAAGATCAGTCTCAAATCCATCTCCCTGACCAACTAAAATCAGGGGTTTCTACAGCAAGAAAGAAATTTAACAACGTGCAGAAAAACAGGAAATAGGGAGATGTAAGGAAGAGGAGCTGATCAACAGAAAGCAGGCAGTGGGTTACGCAGTCATGATAGGTGAGGAGCCTGATGTCTTATTGTCCAGATGCAGTGATCTGGTGACTGACAGCTACTTGATACTATCTGGGAGGGCTGATGGTTGGTTTCCTGAAAAAGGAACTCAGATTAGATCATTATAATTTTCTCAAGTGTTAAGACCGAGAGGGACAATTTCTATAATTACTCGAAAGAAGCCATAAGCATCAGCTCTAAGGGACAACTGGGCCAGTTTCAACATCAGGAGGCTCATAGTGTCATTATGTCCTGTTATTGGTGATATTGCATTAATTTGGATCACTCGGTGAAGGCGGTATCTGCCAGCTTTCTTCACTCTTACCCTTCCTCCCTTCATGATTTGTAGCAAGAGTTTGAGACTATACAAATATCCCATTCCCCATCAAACTTGCACCCAAGAGTTGTAGTATCTATTAATGATTCTGAATTATTGATTTTACTGAATGATTACTGACATGACTATAAAATATTTTCAAGAAAGGTCTCAGCAGATCCTAATTTACTCTGGTGACCAGGATTGTTTTCCATATCATATCCATTGAGCTTCTTTTATTTCATGGTGTCATATTACAGTTTGGGGAATTTGTTTTAAGAAATACAGAGATATAGGATACTTATTTAGAGAAATTCAGGGAAGGGTTTCATAGTAGAATCCTATCCCTCCACCTCTTTTGTTTTCTAATAAAGTATAATAGTGTATTTAGACCAACAGAGAATATAAACAGAACTGAAGCAAATGGAAGCAATAATCAATTCTATTTTGAATTTATAAGTCATTTTTATTTTATTTATTTTTTTTGAGACAGGGTCTCAGTCTGTTACCCAGGCTGGAGTGCAGTGGTGAGATATTCTGGCTCACTACAGCCTCGACCTCCTGAGGCTAAAGTGATCCTCCCAAGTAGCTGGGCCTACAGGTCCACACTACCATGCCTGACTAATTTTTGTATTTTTGGTAGACATGAGGTCTCACTATGTTGCCCAGGCTGGTCTCAAATTCCTGGATTCCAGTGATCCTCCCACCTCAGCCTCCAAAAGTACTGGGATTATAGGCATGAGCCACAGCACCCAGCAGAGTTTATAAGTCATTTTTAAAAGACATAATTGCAAAATATTATGTCAAGTTGTTTTTCTTGTATCCAATACTCACAAAAGGTAAAAAAAAAAAAAAAAAAAAAAAGAAAAGAAAGAAAGAAAGAAAAGAAAAAGACATGTGAAATATCAGAGTAATATACCAAAGACAGTGCTTACATCTCTTCCCCTGAACAGCTTTTAGAAAATTCCTGTGTAGCAATGAGACAGATTTTGGGCTTTGTTAAGGAAAAATATATTAGGAGAAACCATATGGAATTGCCATTTTATAGGTCAAAAGTGAATGCATGCTAACAATATGATATATCTGCTGGCTTCTCGCAATCTCAAGCCTTCAAGTCAGGTGATCTCTGGCCAAGGAGGATGTGACAGAGTAAAGGAATTCATGCAGCATTGTGAGGAAAGTGGACTAAGTCACCTGTAATGCCACTTCATATCCTAAGGGTTCGTGTTTCTGTGGTTGATGTTCACTTGCCTTTTAGGCTGGGTCAGAAGAGGGACTGCTTCCTTGACGTAATGTATTTCCCTTTCACCTGTTTTGCAAATGGACTCATTCCTCTCTGTGACTGCAGAATACTTGAAGGCAGGTAACTTGGATAGAAAGGGAGAGTGAGCCTGAAAGCTACACAATGTGCAGATGTGCAGGTTACAGATGGAAAACTTAAAACTGGTTGTAGGAGCAAATCATTGTTTTGTCTAAATATTGGCTGAGACCAAATGGCTGAGTTTTACTCTGAATATCTTCTGTGTAAAGGATTTGAGCAAATGTCTGCCTCTGTCATTTTAATATTTACAAGGTTGTTACTATTATGACCCTGACCCTTGCCTTCCTAATAAGTATGTTATGGGATTAGCTAATTGATCATGATGAAGTATTCTGAGTTCCTTAAAGAAAAAATACTCCATAAAAATAGAGAACCAGTACCCCGCCTAAATGTTTTATCTCCACGTGGAGACTACTAACATCCAGCTTATGAAACTGATCTCTAAATACACATAACAAGCTGTAGCTGGTAAATTCAAACACCATAAAATAAATGATTAATTTTTTTAATTTAAATTGTGCTGTTGGGACTAATTTTGCCAATTTGAAGGTTATTCCTAAATAACCAAATCCTCATTTACACTGCTAACTGGCTCTTTAGTACATTTGCAAATAGAACATATTACATTCCTATCATCTAACAACTTTCCCATTAGCTACAGTAAATACTCTGCACTTTGGTCACCCATCAGTTCCCCATAGAGTTATGGGTTATAAGTTTAATCGTTTCATTTGCATATCCAGCTGAGGTAAATTAGAAAAAGTCGCCACACTCATTACACTTTATTGCATTGCAAACACAGATGTCTGTTTTTCTAGACCCGCTTAACCTTGACCGAAAGAAAAAGATTAGTGTAATACAGTGGGAAAACAGATACTGTGTGTTCACTTGGCTTCTCACATGTGAACTGCATTGAATTTCCTAGAAAATAAGAGAATTTTAGTTTTTTAATTAACGGGGTAACCTTGAAAAAAATCACAATTATCAGATATTGCTTCCTTTAGTTTTGAATTATCTGTTAAAAGATCATGAGATACAATTTTCCTGGACAAATAAACATAAGCAAACCATCTTGATAAAGAATAATTTCACTACATTGAAAAAGAAAATCCTTCACTGGAAATGATAACAGCCAGCCACCATCTAGCTTCATGTTACCACTGGTGAATTTATCTTACAAAATTATGGAAAAAAGGGCCAAGAACTAGGTAGCCAAGGGCTCTCTGGAATCTGTGGCTTTCACTCACTGGGTACCACTGTCACCGGAAAGGGGCCCTGAGCCAGACTCCAAGAAAGCGTTCTTGGATCTCACACAAGAAAGAATTCAAGGTGAGTCCATAGAGTAAAGTGAAAACAAGTTTATTAAGAAAGTCAAGGAAGAATTGATGGCTACTCCATAGACTGAGTAGATCATTCCCAAAAGTCACAGGAGGAACACGCCTGCCCTAAGTACGATGCTTGTTTGTATCACGGGGAGATGTACTCTACTACAAGGCTTGTGATAAAGGATTAGTTTTCTTAGTTACTATATTTTGCAAGAATCAATATTATTATCTTTAAAAAGTTAGAAATGCTCTTCTTCTCAAGATATTGGGATATCAGGACATTCCTGAGACTGGGTCTGTTTAGTAAACATTATCAATCTGTTCCCTGAACAGTAAACCTCTAGAGGGTAGGAAAATCTAACTTCTGGGAATGCAGCCCAGCAAGTCCCAGCCTCATTTTTCCTAGCCCTCACTCAATATGGAGTCGCTCTGGTTTGAATGCTGCTGACACTGTATCTGTCTCCCTCACTGTACTCTGATAACTGAATGAAAGGCCCTCTTCCACCACCCTGGTATTGTTCCAGGAAAGTTCCTTATGCACACCTGTGCAAGCACATGGCGCAAAGGGAAAGACTTTCTGTGTATGCACAAGTGATGAATCTTTAATTAGTGTCCATTATCCCATTGCCTCATCTTCATACACAATGGAGAAAAGCCATTTCTATATGTAAATTATGGGAGTCTTTTTTGTTCTTTTTACATTGACAGATACAATTGTATATTTTATCACGTACAACGTGATGTTTTCAAGGATACATACATTGTGGAATGACTAAATCTAGTTAACATATGCATGACCTCACATAGCTAGCTAGCGTTTTCATGGTGAGAACACTTAACATCCACACTTTTAGCGTTTTCCAAGAATTCAATGCATTGTCATTAATAACTATAGCCACCATGTTGTGCAATAGATCTTTTAAACCTATTTCTTCTAACTAAAATTTTGTATTATTTGACCAACATCTCCCCAGCTCCTCTCCCATCCACCTCAGCCCCTATTAACCACCATTCTACTCTCTACTTCCATGAGGCCAACTTTTTTAGATTGCACATGAGTGATATGCATTTCTGTCTTCTGTGCTTTGCTTATTTTATATAACATAATTTCCTCCAGGTTCAACCACGTTGTTGCAAATGACAAGATTTCCTTCTTTATTATGGCTGAATAGTATTCCATTGTATATATGCCACATTGTCTTTATCCATTAACCCACTGATGGACACTTAGGTTGATTCCATATCTTAGCTATTGTGAATAATGTCCTAGTAAACATGGGAGTGCAAATATCTCTTCGATGTACTGATTTTATTTCACTCAGATATATATGCCAATGGTGGGATTGCTGGATCACACGATAGTTCTATTTTTAACTTTTGGAGGAACCTCCATATTATTTTCTAAAAGGGCTGTACTGATCTACATTCCAGTCAACAGTGTGCAAAGTTCCCTTTTCTCCACATCTTCACCAACACCTACTTTTTGTCTTTTTGATAGCCATTATAATAGGTGTGAGTTGATATCCCATTGTGGTTTTCATTCGTGTTTTCCTGATTACTAATATTGAACTTTTTTTTTTTTTTTGAGACAGGGTCTCACTCTTTCACCCAGGTTGGAGTGCAGTGGCACAATCTCGGCTCACTACAACCTCCGCCTCTCGGTTTCAAGCAATTCTCCTGCCTCAGTCTCCTGAGTAGCTGGGACTGCAGACACCCGCCATCACGGCCAACTAATTTTTGTATTTTAGTAGAGACAGAGTTGGCCAGGGTGGTCTCAAACTCCTGACTTTGTGATCTGTCCACCTTGGTGTCCCAAAGTGCTGGGATTACAGGCATAAGCCACCGTGCCCAACTGATATTGAATATTGTTTAGACACCTGTTGACCATTTGGATATCTTCTTTTGACAAATGTCTATTCAAGTCCTTTGCCCATTTTTAATCGAATTACTCATTTTCTTCTATTCAGTTGTTTGAGTTTCTTATATATTTTGAATATTATTTCTTTTGTTAGGCAGAAGCTTTGTAGTTTGATGTAATACCACTTACTATTTTTTTTTGTAGCCTGTGGTTTAGGGATCATATTCAAAAAGTTATTGCTCAGACTTTTCTTCTTATAGTTTTATAGTTTTGAGCCTTACATTTAAGGCTTTAATCCATCTTTGTTGATTTTTGTATATGGCATGAGAGAAAGGGTCTAACTTCATTTTCCTGCATGTAGATATCCTGTTTTCCCAACACTGCTTATTGAAGAGACTGTCCTTTGCCCATTGTTTGTCCTTGGCTCCTTTGTCAAAACTCAATTGGTTGCAAACATGTGGATTTACTCCTGCATCCTCTCTTCTATTTTGTTGGTCTATGTGTCTGTTTTTATGCTAGTACCGTTACTCCTTTAGTTACTATAAGTTTGTAGTATATTTAAAATTAGGGGCCGGGTGCAGTGGCTCACACCTGTAATCCCAGCACTTTGGGAGGCCGAGGCAGGTGGATCACCTGAAGTCAGGAGTTCAAGATCAGCCTGGCCAACCTGGTGAAACCGTGTCTTTACTAAAAATACTTAGCTGGGCATGGTGGTGTGTGCCTGTAATCCCAGCTACTCAGGAGGCTGAGGCAGGAGAATCACTTGAACCCAGGAGGCAGACGTTGCAGTGAGTCGAGATTGCACCACTGCACTCCAGACTGGGTGACAAAGTGAGATTGCATCTCAAAAAACAAACAAACACAAAAAATAGGTATTGTGATGCTTCCAGTTATATCCTCTTTGCTCAAAATTGCTTTGGCCATTTGGAGTCTTTTGTGGTTCCTTATCAATTTTAGGGTTGTTTTTCTATTTTTGTAAAGAATGTCCTTGGTATTTTGATAGGAATTGTGTTAAACATGTATATTACTTTGGGCAGTATGGACATTTTAATAATATTAAGTCTTCCAATTCATGAACATGGGATATAGTTCCATTTCTTTGTGTTTTCCTCAATTTCCTTCATCAGCATTCTATACTTTTTATCATACAGATTTTTCACCTCCTTGTTTAAATTTATTTTTATGTATTTAATTTTTGGTAGCTTTTGTACATGGAATTGTTTCCCTGATTGCTTTTTCCAGATAGTTCAGTGCTAGTGCATAGAAACGCTACTGATTTTTGTATGTTGATTTTGTATCCTGCAACTATACTGGAGTTCCATTATCAATTCTGACGTTTGTTTGGTGGATACTGTAGGGTTTCTATATACAAGACTGTATCATCGGCAAACAGGACAATTAAGTTCTTCCTTTCCAATCTGGATGCTTTTTATTTATTTCTCTTGCCTAATGGCTTTGGCTAGGACCTCTGGTACTATATTGAATAGAAGTGGTAAGAATGGACATTCTTATCTTAGACAAAAAGCTTTCAACTTTTCTCCACTGAGTATGATGTTAGCTATGGATTTGTCACCTATCGACTTTATTTTGTTGAGGTATATTTCTGTAAATCGTTAATAGCTATAATCAAAAATTCAATGTAAAATTAAACTTGAAGAAGTGTCTTTAAACCAAACATGAAAATCAGCAAAAGCAATATGTAGATGATATATGTATACATTGTACATATATAAGGTGAAATAAGTCCTTTTAGGGATCATCTGAAACTTAATTGAAGCATACAAGCAAATAAACCATTTTCAAGTGCAACTAGGAAGGACATGGAAAACACTTGGCTTCATGCTCCAGTTAGAACTGCATAAGAAGGTACGCAAGGTACCTTCACAAGGTATACACATGCCCAAAGAGATGTGCCTTCAAGATAAACATGAATAAAAATAATTGTAAAACGAAAAACCAGAAAGAAGAGATTACAAGTAAAGTATGCCAAAGAAAATTTAGATCCAAAAATCAACTTAGGTAACATATGAGAAGTTTATGTCCCAGAAAAAAACTTCTATCAATGACAAAGAGAAGACCTCAATAGAACATACAAAATTGTGTTTTATCTTTACAGCTGAGCATCTTTACAGGAAAGCTAATGAAGTTTAAGCTTCCACGCCCCTCAATTGCACAGCCCTTTCTAAAGCCCTACAGGAGTCCTAGAAATCTGTTTTGTAAAATTTTCAAAACCAAGATATTGTTAACCATCATGAATTAAGACGCTGTCTCTCTTCAAACTGACTTCTCTGTCATCCTTTCCTTTGTGTCAAATGGCACTGCAGCAACGGCAAGCATTTCTGATGTTTGGTAAAGGGGAAGTTGAATTGGGAATACACTGCTCTGGAGATGACGGAGGATACTGATGGGTTTTGCCATCCTTCCAAGTGTTGTTAAAATACTGCTCACCTTCCCAGAGGAATGCCTGGGAAGACTCCTAACATCCCACTTTGCCCATTCATCCAGCTACCTGACACAAAGGAGTAGGGTCAGGAGCAATAATATCATGATCTGCCAAAGTCTGAACAGTATCAAGCCAGAAACCAGTCTGTAAAAAATTATTCCCATCATCAGATATATACAATTGCAAGCAGAGGATTTAGTGCTCATCAAGGCATAGTCAAAATAGATGCTCTCTCCTGTCAGAAATGGTACAATGCACAAAATTTGAAACAAACCATACATTTATTTTGTCTTTTTAAAATAGAAACGTTTAAATATGCCATTTTTACTAGTTTTGAAAGAAGTCTTGTAAGATTTTAATAAAATAAAAGATTGTAGACTTCTGATTTGGATATACATAGTTTCCTCTTTTGGAAAAGTTACTAAAGAACTGGAAGTTCAGGTTAAAAAATAATGAAATATGTAACAAAAGAGATAAAAATGAGAGCTGAAACCAGTAGATGCTACTCTGACGTCAAGAAAAGAATTGTATCAAAAATGTTCAAATCATGCCAAAAGCAATAATTCATTCAAAGAGGAGATAAATGTTGACTTGTAATAATAAACATACTCTTCAACTGTATGATCATTAAGTTAATAAAGGGGAGGAACTCAAGCATATTGAGAAAAGCTTCAATTTCTTCCTGATTTGACAGGAAGTTCTGACATCAATAAAGATAATATGAAACTTACAACATACAAGGACATTGACAATGAGGAGTGTTGTCAATTCAAAGACCAACACTAATCACTGCCTCAGAAAATCTGAAGTGCCTTGAAATGTCAAAGCCTATATAAAAAAAAAAACTTGATAACTTCCCCAAATTTGAATCCTAAACAATTTTAAACCTTTACATGACATTTCCAATAACAAATTAGGATGTTAAAATAAAGTTTCTTTTTTTTTTTTTTTTTTTAGATAGAGTTTCACACTTGTTTAATAAAGAATTACTACTGCAGGCCAGGCACAGTGGCTCATGCCTGTAATCCCAACACTTTGGGAGGCCAAGGCGGGTGGATCACTTGAGGTCAGGAGTTCGAGACCAGCCTGGCTATGACGGTGAAACTCCGTCTCCACTAAACATACAAAAATTAGCCAGGCATGGTAGGCGGGCCTGTAATCCCAGCTACTTGGGAGGGGTGGGGGGTGAGGCAGGAGAATTGCTTGAACCCCAGAAGCAGAGGTTGCAGTGAGCCAAGATTGTGCCACTGTACTCCAGCCTGGGTGAAAGAGCAAGGACCCATCTCGAAAAAAAGAAAAAAGAATTATTACTGCAAAAAAAAAAAAAAAGAAAGAAAGAAAAGAATATACAGGAGAGTCAAGCTATGCAGCTTTATGTCCCTAGTTCTGTATTTCTCTTCAGGCTAATGAAAATATGGAATTTGCACCAGTCTACCCGTCAGTGTTTCCAAAAACATTATTAGGTCCACCATTATTTACCAGGCCTATGAAATTTCCTAATTTGGCACTCACATTTGCTGTGTTATACCTCCTTCCTTTTGTCTTCCAGAACTTCCTCTCTGGTTTCCTGTATGATAGAGCTTTGGGGATACCAACATTTTCTAATAGAAAATTCATTCTGAATTCTTCTGTGAATGTAACTTATTTGGGAGATTTTAAAGAAAGAGAACATAAACTTTATTTTGTGCCAGCTGGTTATCATGTGGCCTGTCTTGAAGCTTTTTAATCCCCAGGGATGAGCCAGTCTTTATCCTCAGAGCAGCAAGACTCTCAAAGTGAAACAATGGACACTTATGAGTCCCTCGTTGATCTATTTCTGCAAGAGATTTGGTTAGTTTTTCCAGCAAAGAATCTTAAAACCACACTACTGAAAAGAACATAAAGAGGTCATCTTCTGTGCCAGGTTGCCAAAAAGGACTGCACTTAAAGTAATGAAAACAGATAGTCGTTGCTCCAGTTCTTAAAATCTTTATGGGACAGATGCTTCTCTTAAAGACACTTGGTTTGGTTTTAGGAGCACTGTGGCTGAATGAAGATCTATAATGCTGGAGAACTGATCAATACTCCCTCAACTGCAACAACACTGTAAAGATATCTACATCCAAAGAAACAAGTAGCTCAAAGAATTAAGATAATATGTATAACTCCCAATAGGAAGGTTTCACCTCCATGAAACATTTAATCAAATTAAGCATCAGAAATCATAGCATCTTACATGAAGAAGGAATTCTTCATCTAATCCTTTAATGAATATTCTTATTAATTATCCATCCAATGGAACTCTCAGCTACACAGATCAAATTTTACTGGACTAAAAGGAAATCCCCAAAGCAAAAATTCCTTTTGATTGATTTGCCTGATATACTGTAAAGTGTTTGTTGTTGTTTTTGAGACAGAGTCTTACTCTATCTCCCAGGCTGGAATGCAGTGGTGCAATCTCGGCTCTCTGCAACCTCCGTCTCCCAGATTCAAGCAATTCTCTTGCCTCAGCCTCCCCAGTAGCTGGGACTACAGGCACAAGCCACCACACGTAGCTAATTTTTGTATTTTTAGTAGAGATAGGTTTTTACCATGTTGGCCAGGCTGGTCTCGAACTCCTGACCCCAGGTGATCCACCCACCTCAGCCACCCAAAGTGCTGGGATTACAGGTATAAGCCAGCAGTCCAAACTAGTAAAGATTTTTTTAATTGTTTAAAAACTGCAAAATAAAACATGCCATATAGAGTACACAATGAGAGATTGGCTGCAAATCTTCACCCTTTATTACACCTGTACCCTTGCCATGGCCTTGCAATGGTAAAAAATTTCAATGGCAGTAATGAAGCTGATGTTCACCTCAACACAAGATTTTAGAACAGTACACTTTTTGCCTTCACAAATCTAATTATACTTACATACATTATAACATACAGTTAACGGCTATTATTCAGTGTTTCTCAGGGTTTTCCAAAGAAATAGATCCAATAGGAATATATTTTATATCTACAGATATATAGACAGAGATATCCCTATCAATCTATATTGCTATCTAGATATAGATATCAACATATCTACAAGGAACTCAGAGTACTTCATCATGATCGATTAATCCTATAACACACGTGTCAGAAAGGCGAAGATCAGGGTTATAATAATAATAATCTCAGAAATATTAAAATGACAGAGGCAGATATTTGCTCAAATCCAATCACTGAAGACATTCAGAGTTAAAACTCAGCCATTTGGTCTCAGCCAATATAGACAAAACAATGATTTGCTCCTGCAACCAGTTTTAAGTTTTCCACCTGTAACCTGCACATCTGCACATTGTGTAGCTTTCAGGCTCACTCTCCCTTTCTACCCAAGTGACCTGCCCTCAAGTATTCTGCAGTCACAGAGAAGAATGAGTCCATTTGCAAAACAGTGTGAAAGAGGGAAATACATTATGTCAAGGAAGCAGTCCTAGCCTAAAAGGTAAGTGAGCATCAACCACAAACACAACACTTAAGATGTCAAGGAGCATTACAGGTGACGTAGTCCACTTTCCTCACAATGCTGCATGAATTCCTTTACTCCATCACATCCTCCTTGGCCAGAGATCACCTGACTTGAAGACGAGATTGCAGGAAGCCAGCAGGTATATGATATTGCTAGCATACATTCACTTTTGACCTATAAAATGGCAATCCCATATGGTTTCTCCTAATAGGTAACATAGGCCAAAATCTATGGTAAGGAACAAAATTTAAGGTCAGAGAGAGAGAGAGAGAGAGAAATATATCTTATGTATATAGATAGATACATAGATAGAGATATCTAGATCTATCAAATCTAAGGTCAGAGAGAGAGAGAAAGAGAAATATATGTTATGTATATAGATAGGTAGATAGAGATATCTCTATATACATAAGAGCTCTCTCTCTCTCTCTCTCTCTCTCTCTCTCTCTCTCTCTCTCTCTGTCTTCTCTCTCAGTATATAGATATCTGTAGAAACAGAGAAAAGGAGAGAGATGTTATGGATTTCACATGCAGTTGTAGAGGCTGATAAATCTAGTCTATAGGGTAGGCCAACAAGCTAGAGACCCAAAGAAGCTGCTATTTTAGCTCCAGTCTGAAGGCAGAATAGCCTCTTCTCAGGGGAGTTCAGTTTTTTTCTATTAAAGCCCTTCAACTAATTGGATAGACCCGCCCACGTTACAGGAGATAATCTGTTTTACTCAGAGGCTGCTGATTTAAATGTTAATCTCAGCTTTAAAATATCTTCACAGATACATCTAGAATAATGTTTCAAATATCTGGGTACCGCGGCCTAGCCAAGTTGACACATAAAATCAACCATCCTATATCCGTTTATCCTTCTGTTCATTCAACAAGCTTTCATATGATGCTACCATGTACAAAGCACCATGCCAAATGCCACTGACACACAAATGTTAGCTACTATACTCATGTTTGCTGGTGTGTGTGTGTGTGTGTGTGTGTGTGTGTGTGTGTGTGTGTGTGATGGAATCTTGCTCTGTCACCCAGGCTGAAGTGCAGTGGTGCAATCTCAGCTCACTGCAACCTCTGTCTCCCAGGTTCAAACGATTCTTATGCCTCAGCCTCCCGAGTAGCTGGGATTACAGGCATGCGCCAAAACACCCAGATAATTTTTGTATTTTTAGTAGAGACAGGATTTCACCATGTTGCCCAGGCTAGTCTCGAACTTCTGACCTCAGGTGATCCGCCCACCTCAGCCTCCCAAAGTGCTGGGATTACAGGCATGAGCCACCACCCACAGCCTATACTCATGTTTTTATTTACAACACATAAAGATAGCTGCTATGCAGGTTTGCATACTTTTCTAACCAATAGTTTTGTACATTTCTTAGAACTCTTACTGTCTTTACATAGCTTTCCACAACATCAATTAGCTAATATGCTTAAGGAACACATCAGCCGACACTACTCTTAAGATACGAATAAGGAAAATATTCTCATGTGTATTTCAAATCAGAAACAACTTTAATTTGAATATAGGTCCATGAAATAGTAACACTTTGTCTTTTTGTTACTGTGCCAAGCAAGGTCTAATTTTAAGGTAATTTATTTATAATTCTTTTGAAAATAATGCCTTGAAGTAATGAATTTTTTTTAATGATAAACAGAGCTTTGGAAAGCACTAAATGGTATGAGCAGAAAGGGGAAGAAATAGAATACATTATTTTAAAAAGAGCGACAGTGTCTTAAATGGTCAACTAAACCATGGGGTGTTCTCTTTGTTATTCTTTTTTTTCTCAGGTTAGGAGGTTATTAACCTGCATCCTGGAGTGAATGTGTACCAATTACATCAATGGGGCAGAGCAAGGACATGTAAATTAAAAATTAAACCTATTACGACAACATTTGAGTCCTAACAGTATTTGTAATTAACATTTTCTCTATTTTAATTTTTGATACACACTGATGGGGGAAAGCAGCTGAATACATAAACCAATGTCAACAAAAACAAAAGATGCTTGTTTTATGTGTTTTTCCCTATTCCTTATTTTACACACAGCATTATAACAAATCCATTTTGATACCATCCAAGTGGACATACTCCTTTAGCCAGTAGTTTTTCTAAATGGGAAATTATTGCCCATTGTTTCAAATGAGAACAGCATATCTGAGGGCCCTGCCTGGTTTTTTTTTTTTTTTAATAAACATTTAACCACTAAAATTCAAAGCGATACTTTGCACTGATCTTCACCAGTAATATAACTTAAGAAACCCTGGCTTTTGAACCATTTCACTATCAAAAACATTTTCCCATGGATAATCAATTGGTCCTGTGGTCCATGAAAGTCTTGTCGATTACTGGACCTACTGGTCACTAGCTATATAAGCTTTGACACAGACTTCAGTCTTTCTCTGCCTCAATTTCCTTATCTGTAAAATTGAGAAAATATGAATTGTTATAAATAACAAAAGAGTTGAGATTTGTGGAGGATTTGGGAGATAACCTAGCACGTAATAAGCACTATGGAAGTGTTAGCTATTCCAAGTTTCATCAAACAGATTAAGACCAAAACTAATTGCCCACAGTGGTAACATGCATTGGAAAGGACCATGTATTGACTACCTTGCCTTACTTTTTTCACTTTCCCAGTGCCCTGCCCTGCCCTCCCACTCAGGGCTACTGCTCTTGCTGCTGCTTCTGCTGGATGTCCTTCCCCAGACCTTCACACAATTGCTACTTCTTATCAAATTAAACAGCACTTCCCTGCCGGGCACAGTGGCTAACGCTTGTATTCCTAGCATTTTGGGAGGCCGAGCCAGGTGAATCACCTGAGGTCAGGAATTTGAGACCAGCCTGGCCAACATGGAGAACCAACCCCTGCCCCCTGTCTCTACTAAAAATACAAAAATTAGACAGGTATGGTGGTGTGCACCTGTAATCCCAGCTACTTAGGAGGCTGAGGCAGGAGAATTGCCTGAACCCAGGAGCCCGAGGTTGCCGTGAGCCAAGGTCACGCCATTGCACTCCAGCCTGGGCAACAAGAGCGAAACTCGGTCTCAAAAACAGAAAAAAAAGAAGAAGAAAATAAAATAAATAAATAAATAAATGGCACTTCCTCAAAGACACCTTCCCTAAACATCCTAGAAAAGCAGCTGCAACCTGCCTGTATACACACACACACACAAACTATAACATTACGTTATTTTTTCTATAGCACTTTTTAGAAATGTCTTAGTTCATTCAGGCTGCTGTAACAACAATCCCATACAATGAGAGCTTATAAACAACAGAAATGTGCTCCTCACAGTAAGGTGCTGGCAAATTCAATGTCTGGTGAGGGTCTATTGCTCATAGATGGTACTTTCTATATGTCTTCACGTATATGAAGACATGAAGAAGCGCTACAGCAGCTCTCTGGGGCCTCCTTTGTAAGTGCACTAATCCTATTCACAGGCACTCTGCCTTCATGATCTAATAAACCCCCAAAGGTGCCACCTCTTTTCTTTAAATAGAGATGGGGTGCTGCTCCATCACCCAGGCTGGAGCGCAGTGATGTCATCATGACTCACTGCAGCCTCCAACTACTGGGCTTAAGCCATCCTCCCACCCAGCCTTCCTAGGAGCTGGGACTACAGCCACATGCAACTATGCCCAGTTAACTTTTTAAATTTTTGTAGAGGCAAGGTCTCACTATGTTGCTCATGCTGATCTCAAACTCCCAGACTCAAGCAGTCCTCCCACCTCAACCTCTCAAAGTGCTAGAATTACAGGCAGGAGCCACCTTGCCCAGACAAGCCTCACCTCTTAATACTATCATATGGGGGGATTTGGTTTCAATGTATGAATTTTGGGGAGACACAACTATTCAGATCATAGCAAGGACCTAAATCATGTTAATTATTTGTTTTATTGCCTCTTGGTAGTTAATAATAGAATGTTGTAAGTTCCAACTTGTTCACCAATATACAGATTGACAACTAATAATATGTGTTCAAAAAGTATTTGTAAAGGCTGAGTACAGTGGTTCATGCCTGTAATCCCAGCACTTTGGGAGGCGCAGGCAGGCAGATCACTTGAAGTCAGGAGTTCAAGACCAGCCTGGCCAACATAGTGAAACCTTGTCCCTAGTAAAAATACAAAAATTAGCCAGGCATGGTGATGGTAATCCCAGCTACTCAGGAGGCTGAGGCAGGAGACTTGTTTGAATCCTGGAGGTGGAGTTTGCAGTGAGCCAAGATCGCATCACTGCACTGCAGCCTGGATGACAGAGCAAGACTCCATATACATATATATATATATATATATACATACATATATATATATATGTATATATTTATATATTTCTGAATACGTGCCTGACATTAAACAGTTATGACACATGGGATTATAATTTCCCTGAGCTGGTTTGGATAAGTATATGCCTGCAGCATTAACCATAAGTCTCTTTTTCTTAGAGAGCAAGAGACTAGACATTGTATGCCATTTATAATTAACCAAGGAAAAATGCTAACAGGAATATATGAAACATGGTCAAATTAACGAACCTGATATTCCCATGTGGATTGTTACATTAGCCTCATTATTTTGTGGTCATGCATTATGCTGGGGACTTAACTCTATTAGGTTATCAGTGGTAGAAAAAAAAAACACAAGATACCAGGCTGGACCAGGACAGCAAAAGGCAACTCCTCTTACTTTTTCTGCCATATCAGAAAGTCTGTGTTCCCAGCGCAGGAGACCAGAATATGCCACTCCAAAACATGACCGTAGGAGACTGGAATAGGTCACTCTAAAATATGCCTCTTTGGAATAAGGATTATTTTGAGAAACAGCAGCCACAGGAGAAGGGCTATGTGTTAGCTATGGTAATTTTCATCATAGAAGATTAAAACCAACACTAATTACCCACAATGGTAACATGCCTTGAAAAGGACCATGTGCAAGTTACCCTTTTGTAAGGTAATTTACATCCATAAAGGAAATCTTTATTTGTAAGACTGTATCCCTCTCAGTACCAGGAAGAAAGGGATGACCTTAAATCACTAGAGTCTCTTACCAATGGAGAAGACCTGGACTTAAATCTGCAGAGCAAACCTTACCCTGTTCACTGTGTTCTTCCTGGTCACCTCCCCATAACTGGCCTTCCTCATTCTTTCTTTGTTCTTTCTTTGTTTCAGCAGACAATCGTATTTAAGCCTGAATTCAAAGTCAGCACTTGGACATTTCTCTGTATCTGCTCTGTATGCATGAGATACACGTTATGAAACTTCTGAGTTTTTTTTCTCATTTATCTGCCTTTTATGAGGGTCAGTACTTTGGGGGCTTACAAAATGACACCCCAAAGTATGGCCCTTTGGTGTGCTGGGTACTCTGAACTGAAAGACATTGAATAGCCTCAGAAGCAGACTCAGAAACAGTCTCTCTCTGACCTCCTCTCGCCCTCCTGTCTCCCAACTCGTTTCCTTCTTCAAAGTGGATCTTAGAAACCAGAATTCCTCTTCCCCAAAGCAGATCCTGGAAATCACAAACCTCCTCCTCTAGAGTAAGCCATAAAACCCAGAAAGGTCATTCTCTCACTTCCTCCTTCTCCCTTGAAGACCCTCATTCTGTCAGAGGCATTTGAACCAGAACAACTCCACCTTGAGTAGGAGCTGGGCAAAATGAGGCTGGGGCCTACTGGGCTGCATTCCCAGATGGTTAAGGTATTCCAAATCACAGGATGAGGAAGGAGGTCAGCACAAGATACAGGTCATAAGGACCTTGCTGATGAAACAGGCTGCAGTAAAGAAGTTGGCCAAAACCCACCACAACCAAGATGGCGACAGGAGTGACCTCTGGTCGTCCGCCCACTGCTGCATTTCCACTGGCACCATGACTGTTACAGATGCCATGGCAATGTCAGGATGTTACCCTATATGGTCTAAAAAGGGGATGTATGAATAACCCACCCCTTGTTTAGCATGTCATCACGAAATAACCATAAAAGTGGGCAAGCGGTAGCCCTGCCGATAGAGTCGCCATTCTTTTATTTCTTTCTTAATAAACTTGCTTTCACTTTATGGACTCACCCTGAATTCTCTTGGGGTCTGGATCAGGACCCCTTTCTGGTAACAATTCCAGAGAGGTCCTGCCCCCCACCCGAGAGAAAGGAATGCTACCCAGAGAGGCCAAGAAGAATCTGAATAGACAGATTCAGCATCATCTATCACAATATTAGATCATTCTGTTTTTGTACAATCACATTTCTATATGGCTGTCAATTCTTCAGAGCCTAAGCATAAAAAACAGTTTTCTCTGAGTGTTTGGATCTTCATTTCTGAAGGCTCCTGTGTCCTGTAAGACTTTGATTAAATAAATGTGTTATGTGTTGTGTTTCTATTATTAACCTGTCTTTTGTTATAGGAGTGCTGCCCGTGACCCTTATGACGGAGGAGAAAAGGCATCACACCTCTTTGCTGTCCCATTCCCAATTAAGAACTGTAAAGCGCAGGCGGGGCGCGGTGGCTCACGCCTGTAATCCCAGCACTTTGGGAGGCTGAGGTGGGCGGATCACGAGGTCAAGAGATCGAGACCATCCTGGCCAACATGGTGAAACCCGGTCTCTACTACAAAATGCAAAATTTAGCTAGGCATGGTGGCGCGCGCCTGTAGTCCCAGCTACTCGGGAGGCTGAGGCAGGAGAATTACTTGAACCTGGGAGGCAGAGGTTGCAATGAACCAAGATCACACCACTGCACTCCAGCCTGGCACCTGGCGACAGAGCAGACTCTTTCTAAAAAAAAAAAAAAAAAAAAAAAAAGAAGAGCTATAAAGTATAAAGAAAAAATTAATTTTCCTTTCCTAATAACACAATGTTAGCCACAATAATTATTCAACAATAGAAAGATATTAGCTATTAAGCAATGAAAAAATATGGAGTACCCCAATGCATATTGCTAAGTGAAAATGAAGTCATCCTCGGAGGGTTAATCAGAATTCTGAATAGAAATACAGTTATAATTAAGCATTAATTAGGCTGCACTTTGCTCCACTCCCTTATAACCAAAAGTCACATAGTACGATATACTGACCACATTCATCCCCATTGTTGTTCTTACAGATAGGATCTCTGAGGTTAGAATTACACGGCTTTTGTTTAAGAATTGCTTAACAGGTTTCCAGATTCTGAATTCCAGTGACTCCCCCCCACCCATAGAGAAACTGAATCAGCGTGAGAATAGTTCCTTCATCTCCCTGTCCCATGAGATAACGGACTCTTTCCAATCAATGATCACCACATTTCAGTCTACTCCAAAATCCTTAAAAACCTTAGCTCCTCTGGGAGACAAATCTGAGATTTCCTCCTGTCTCCTCATTCAGCGGCTCTATGATGAAACCTCTTTCTCTGCAGCCACCTGGTGTCTCGGCGACTTGACTTGCCATGTACATCACACAATGAATCTATCATGATTACAAAAGAAGCCAATCTGAAAAGGCCACATACTGTATGATTCCAACTATAGGACATTCTGGAAAAGGCAAAACTATGGTGACAGGATAAGATCAGTGATTAGAGGGGAGAAGAGAAAGAACAGACAGAGCGCAGGGTAGTGAAACTATTCGGTATGACACTGTAATGGTAGATACATGCCATGCACTTGCTGAAAACCATAGAATATACAACACCAAGAGTGAACCTTAATGTAAACTACAGACCTTAGTTAATTAATGGTATATCAACATTGCCTCATTAGTTGCAATGAATGCATCACACTAATTCAAGATGTTAACAGGGGAAACTAGATGGGGGAAAGAAAAGAGGGAGTATGGAAACTCTGTACTTTCCCTCAATTTTTTGTAAGCCTAAAACAGCTCCAAAAAAATAAAGCCTATTTAATAAAAATAGTACAAGTTGCCTTTCTTTTCATGTAATTTGAGAGGCTATTTCCTCAACTCTAAATGCATTAAGACACCCAGAGTCTTCCCATGTTTTAGTTAATTACAACCTGTTTTCCAGTCATATTTCCAGATTCTATGTAACAGATAGCGAAAATGTTCATTCTGAAGGCCTAAAAAGTATTCCTGCTCAAGAATAGCGGCTATTACCCAGCATCCCCTGCGCGGGGGTTGGAATACCCAGGGTTGAGTGCAGAAAGAGGCGGCCAAACAAGGGGCACCAGGGTGGAAAACAGAAATCAAATCCTCAGGGTGCTAACAAGAATAGAGGGAACTCCTAGAGGAATTAAAACTAACCCCTACCAGGAACCTAGGGAAATAATCTATACAGAGAAAGAAACGACTTCTTTGAAATTCATTCACACTGGCAAGGTCAATAGAAAAATTTCAATGTAAATAACAGGAGACCTTAAATGCATGTTTGCTGAATGCTGAAGGATCTGGGGCAGAAACGAAGCAGAGGTTTCTGCAGTGGCCAAACGTTGCCTCTTATCACAGCAGAACAGCCATTAAAAGGGAAATCCCGGGAACGCAGTGAATGTAGATGGAGCCAATCAGATACCCCTGTGAGAGATTTTTAAAGATTTTTTTGTTTTTATTCTCCCTGTAGTCCATTTGGATCGGATAAGATTTGGGAGACTGATAATTTGCCATTATCTTAACCTCAAAGTTGAAGCAACATTTAAAGGGATTAATGTGGCTTTTTTCCCTCCCAGGGGCATCTTCACCTTCACACCACCGACTCTTCATTCGTCATCAGCAAGCTGGGGACAATTACTCAGAAGACAATGGCAGCAGCGCCACAGCACCATGGGTTTAATGCTATTTCTGTCTCTATAAAATCTTCAATAATTTGTTTACGACTTCCAAAATTCAACAATAGTGTGCAAATGCAATTTTACTTATGTTAATGTGTACCTCCTTTTCTCATATCAGATTCTGAATAAAAATTAGGCAAGCACTCTGTTTTGAAAATATATAAGATGTGAACTTGCTGGAGGGGTGGGGGGACCTCCAAACGCACTATCCTATCAACCACATTTTTTTAAACTTAATAACTTAAGTGAACTGTTAGTGAAATTACAACCTGCTTGTGACACAATAAATTTACAACAAAATTCATTCCATAAATTATTCAATTCCAAGACTGCAGTCAAGGAGAGAAATATTACCAGGAGCAGGTGATTAGCATGTGAAAGGAAAAACCCATCTCCCTGCAGAAACAATCACTGTCAAAGCTTCCTATTGGAGTTTTGTAAAAATTACTGTTAAGAACACACATTTAAGGCTTTGTAGTTCCTATAAAAGGGCTAAGTATTTGATTTACATTAGATTCATTTGTTCTTTCTTCAACTGTCTCTTTCTCCTACAAACCGTAACTGCCTCAATAAATGCTTGCTCAATCAAGTGTGCATTAAAACAAAAGAATTTAACTTCAATAAAAGTGATGAATCAGGGCCAGAAGTTAACTTTTCCTTCCTCTGCGTTTCTTGCTACAAGGTAGGCAAAGCAGAAATTTCCATCTGATGCTCCACAGGGGAATAACATGGGTTTGTATTGCGTAGTTGGTCATATTTGTAGATTCTTGAAGAAATCATCTGAACCCAAAATTGCAGGAGGAAAAGGTTTCAACCAAACTACATTTGTTAGCACGTTCTATAGGCAACATATATCTATGTAAATGGGATGTCTGCTTTCTACCAACTCAGCACACAGAAGACAGTGCTAGAGGACAGAGTTTCAGGATGTCTTCTGAAATCTGGCACACAAATCTCCAACTGGTGGTATTTTCAGCCAGGTACTAGGAACGTTTCTTCCCCCTCCATGGTAGTTGCTCTTCAATAAAACAAAGTAGCTACTGTCGCCTTTTTTCTTAATTAAAACAACAATATGGCTCTTCTCACATATTAATACATACACTGTTACATTTCAGCAAACGCCTTAGAATCTGCTTTTCATTAGGGGTTGCTCTTTTTCTTATAGGCATGTGTGATAGGCAGAACAACGGGAAATGTCCATGCCCTATTTCCAAGAACCTGTGAATATGTACAATACACGGCACAGAGGAATGAAGGAGCTGTGTATTTGCCTGGGCAACATGGCGAAACCCTGTCTCTACTAAAAATACAAAAATCAGCTGGGTATGGTGGCACACACCTGTGGTCCCATCTACTTGGGCAGTTGAAGTGGGAGTAACGCTTTAGCCCAGGAGAACAAGGTTGCAGTCCTCCAGGATCATACCACTACACACCAGCCTGGGTGACAGAGCGAGAATACATCTCAAAAAAAGAGATGGAGGAAGGTGCTGTGAGCCAAGGAATGCAGATGGCCTCTAAAAATGGAAAAGAGACAGAAATCAATTCTTTCCTAGCCCCTAGGGAAAAAACACAGCCATGAGGTCTTACTCTCAGCCCAGAGAGATCCCTCTTGGGACTTCTGGCCTATCGCCAGAGGTATAAGATAATAAATTGGCATTGTTTTAAACTCCTAAGTTTGTGGTAATTTATTAAAGCAGTAGTGGGAAAATAATAGCATATTTAAACAATACACCTGTTAAAAATCTTCGCAAATTAAATTTAACAGAGTTTAACTGGGCAAAGCATGATATGCAAATCGGGCAGCCTCCTGAGCAAGAGTAAGCTCAGAGAGACTCTAGCACAGCCACGTGGTGGGAGAAGATTTATAGACAGAAAAGGAAAGTGGTGTCCAGAAAATGGAAGTGAGGAACAAACACAGCCAGACTGGTTACAGCTCAGCCTTTGCCCGATTTGAACACAGTTTGAACATGTGGCCACCTTTGGCCATAACTCAGTTAGGCCAAACTTAAAATACATAAGGAGGCAGCTGTAGCCTACACTTGATTTAACACACTCTATTCTGAAAGGTTAAATGGTATGGAGAAAGGAAAGGAATTCTGCAAATTGTTATTGTTTGTTAATAAAGGAAATCACAAAAGGAGAGGCTTAAAAGTTAGTTTTATGTAACTCTCCCTAAAATTACAAAGGCAGGAATACTTGTGGGTTTCTGTTTGTTTTCTAAGACACAGTTTCACTCTATCACCCAGGCTGGAGTACAGTGGCATGATCTCGGCTCACTACAACCTCCGCCTCCCAGGTTCAAGTGATTCTCCTGCCTTAGCCGCCCAAGGAGCGGGGATTACAGGCATGCACCATCACACCCAGCTAATTTTTCTATTATTAGTAGAGAAGGGGTTTTGCCGTGTCGGCCAGGCTAGTATCGAACTCTTGACCTCAAGTGATCTGCCTGCCTCAGCCTCCCAAAGGGCTGGGATTACAGACTTGAGCTACCGCTCCTGGCCAGTAGGAATAATTTGAATGGATAATTATGTTTTAATTGCAATTAGTCTTCTTCCATTTACCAAAAAGATTCCTTAGTGCTTATGAATAGATACATCTACCCCCAGCAGTGGAATACTTCTCCCTACCTAAAGTGATTCTGTCTTTCCTAGATAATGCCTCCTTCCCACCTATTGTCTGATTCTCCAGAGCCATCAGCCATTGCCTGGCATGTAGTTCATGCTTTGATATACAGAAGCCACCTAAAAACCACCTTGACTTATAACAGTAAATTCCTATTAGATTGTTCAGCGTGGAAGAAAACCAACATAAAACTGCAGAATAAAGAGCTGATAGGAACCTTATGTGATTTTAACCTCTTTATTGTATCAGAAAAGGAAGTAGTTTCCAAAAAGTGAAATTCTTTCAGAAGGTCACGCAGTCTGGAGTGAAAGTAGCTTAAAATGCTGTCCCAGGTCTCTTCCCATATTGTATGTTGCTGCCCATATGGGTTGTTCAGATTCAAACCTTCATTCATCCAATGGCAATTTACTGAGGGCCTGCCTGTGTGGTTGGTGCTGCTTTACACACTGGTTATACAGTGGGAAACAAGAGAAACGAAGGCCCTATTTTTTTGTTTTGTTTTATTTGGTTTTTAGATGGAGTCTCACTCTGTCACCCAGGCTGGAGTGCAGTGGTGTGATCTCGGCTCACCGCAGTCTCTGCCTCCCAGGTTCAAGTGATTCTCTGCCTCAGTCTCCCAAGTAGCTGGGATTATAGGCACCTAGCACCACACCCAGCTATTTATTTATTTATTCATTCATTTTTTTTTAATAGAGACAGGGTTTCACCATGTTGACCAGGCTGGTCTTGAACTCCTGCCCTCAAGTGATCTGCCCGCCTCGACCTCCCAAAGTGTTGGAATTACAGGCGTGAGTCACCGCACCCAGCCGTCTATATTAACTATGTAGTAACTATGTAGCGAATAGTCCAATGGGAGGAAACAGACACTACAACAACAAACACACAAACATTTAACAAGCACTATCAATGAAAATGGAATAGGTTGATGTGACAGAAAAAGACTAAGGACCATCTCAGATTTGGCATATCAGCAAAAACCTCCCCCAAAAGACCTGAATAACAAGAAGGAGACAGCAGGAAAGAGCAGAGCCTTCCCGGCAAAGGAAATATAGACACAAAGACTATAGCACAGAAACTAGTCTGACCTTTAGGAGGAAGGTCACCAAGGCCTGTGTGGCTGGAAACTGGCATGGAAGAGTGACAAGGTGGAGGGGCAGTCTGAAAGGTGGGTGAGGGCTTGGGCGAGCTCTGTATAGACACATTTTCACCTGTGTGTTGATGTCCACTTTGGAATGTGAAATGCTCATGGGGAGGATTTCTTTAATACACAAAGCACCTGATGTTACCAAGTCAATATGAACTCAGACCTGTCCTGTCCTCATGTGAACGATTGGTTTTTCTTTAAAGGAAAATTTTTTAAGGGATAAGGTATCACGCTGTTGCCCAGGCTCTAGTACAGTGGCATAATCATGGCTCACTATAAACTGAAATCCATGGGCTCCAGCGATCCTCCCATCTCAGCCTCCCCAAGTAGCTGGGACTACAGGCATGCAACAGTACACCTGGCTAATCTTTTTATTTTTTGTAGAGATGAGGTCTCACCATGTTGCCCAGGCTGATCTCGAACTCCTGGCCTCAAGCAATCCTCCCACCTCGGTCTCCCAAAACACTGGGATTACAAGTGTGAGCCACTGCAGCTAGCCCAAGGGTTTCAAAAAAAATAAAATCAGCAAAATGAATGGATTGTTGGCACTGATCAATGGCATTGTGCTGGGCTTTATGAAGTGAAGCTTCACAAGAGCACTTCAAGATGGGAATGAAACAATTTCTAAAGGGCAGCCAGATATTCCCAGCATGGGGAAGCCATTAGAAGTTACTGAGCATGGCCGGGCACAGTGGCTTATGCCTGTAATCCCAACACTCTGGGAGACCCAGGCGGGCGGATCATGAGATCAAGAGATCAAGATCATCCTGGCCAACATGGTAAAACCCCATCTCTACTAAAAGAAAAAAAAATACAAACATTAGCTGGGCATGGTGACAGGCACCTGTAGTCCTAGCTACTTGGGAGGCTGAGGCAGGAGAATCGCTTGAACCTGGGAGGCGGAAGTTGCAGTTAGCCAAGATTGCACTGCTGTACTCCAGCCTGGTGACAGAGCAAGACTGTCTCAAAAAAAAAACCAAGTTACTGAGCGCACACACTATGTGCAGGCAATCCAGTAGGTGCTTCCCCTCCATTATCACAGTTAACACCACACTCCACAATGTCATACGAGAAGCACTTGGATGCTGAGCAACCAGCTCAATCCTGCATGCTTAATTAGTGTGAACTAGAAACTGCACACTGGTCTCTCTCACTCCAGGGGTCGTTCATGCCTTTCCCATTTTGCCATCTACCACTCACATTGATCAAAAACTGTTCTGCACAAGTCATGTCACCTCTAAACAGTTCATTCTCTTCTTGCATGAGATGACAGGTCAGACCAGATGGTCTCAGAAACCCCTGTGCCCCTAACATTCTGGGATTACGAGATTCTAATCTATGGGCAGAAATGCCCTCCTTCATTCTTGAAGGCCTCTGTACCTGGCAATTTCCTCCTCCATAAGGAGTAGAGCAGCTGCTACCTAATGATCAGAAATGCTTCCTACCCTGGAGAAGTCAGATTCTTGCCTGCATTGCTGACAACAGCAGCAAACCTACGTCCCCCCTGCTGGTGGAGGGGGATAACAGGGTCAGTCCTAGTTCGCGTTTCCTTTCATTTCTTTCTCCTCAAGTAAAAACCAACTTCCAAATCCCTGAGTCAATCTCCACACGTTTATGTGCCAAGACGCTATTATGAGGAAATTACATTCCCAAATCAACTTTAAGGACAGCTCTCCGCAGCTTAATTTGCAAATGCCAGTATTGTCCCTCTCCATAATGGGCTCACCTTCTTCGGTTCAAAGTCAAATAGAAGCAAACAGAAAATTTGCTTCTAAGAAACACAGATTATTCCGGGGAAGTAAAGTTCTCTGCTTTAAAGACTTTTCTACTTAACAGCAATCTCAACAATTTGGGAGGTCAAGATGAGAGGTTCACTTGAGCTCAGGTGCTCAAGAGCAGCCTGGGTAACATAGGGAGACCCTGTCTGCGCGCGCACACACACACACACACACACACACACACACACACACACAAATTTAATTAGCCAGGTGTGGTGGTGCACATCTGTGATCTCAACTACTTGGGAGGCAGAGGTAGGAGGATCTCTTGAGCCCAGGATGTTGAGGCCACAATGAGCCGTAATCGTGCCACTGTACTCCAGTCAATGGGACAGAGCAGGACCTTGTCTCCGAAAAAAAAAAAAGAAAGAAAGAAGAGAAAGAAAGGGAGAGAATCACCATCGTATAAGAAGACAATAAGTCACATTTCTAGATCTGGTGTGTGGCTTATCATTTCTTCTCGAATTGCGAATAAATGAGAATTATTTTCATATTCTGGAGCAAAAATTAAATATTTGAATATAAAGTCATTATTTTTAATATATTAAATTGCTAAGCATAAAATAGCTCATAATTTGAGTCAGTTCTGACTACTCCTAAGGCAATGCTAGGACTAAAAAGACCCAGTCTTCCTTTATACACTGCTTTTCTGTATACAGAAAGCAGATCTTCCATGCCCTCAAAAAGTCATCTGACTCTTCCGAGTTGCCATTTGTTGTAGACAGTTCCGGTGTTTGCCTATCCCACATTCTACATCTAGGTTTTCCTTTGGAAATTACCCCAGCCCAATCCTGTGTATCTATGGTTCAGGAGTAGTCAACTCCACATCCAGATCCAGGGCAGACACATGATCCAGGCCTTGTCAATCAGCCTATCATACCCCCCAGTAGCAGTGATGACCCATAACACAAGTTTAATCAGAGTTAATCCCTAGTTCATTGCTAGAGAGTCCAAGATAAAAATATTCTCTTTCTCCTGGGAAAGGCATATCAACCTGGAGCTGCTGAGAACCACTTTACCAACCCAGGTGGGAACTTGCTTGAGAATAAACAAACACAAAGGAAAGCTAAGCAAAGATGCATATGCAGGTAAGGAATCTGCACTTGTACCCCTTAAGTATATTTTTTTTTAATTTTTAAAAATTTAAGTTCTGGCCGGGCGCGGTGGCTCAAGCCTGTAATCCCAGCACTTTGGGAGGCCGAGGTGGGTGGATCACGAGGTCAAGAGATCGAGACCATCCTGGTCAACACGGTGAAACCCCGTCTCTACTAAAAATACAAAAACATTAGCTGGGCATGGTGGCGCGTGCCTGTAATCCCAGCTACGCAGGAAGCTGAGGCAGGAGAATTGCCTGAACCCAGGAGGCGGAGGTTGCGGTGAGCCGAGATCGCGCCATTGCACTCCAGCCTGGGTAACGAGAGCGAAACTCCGTCACAAAAAAAAAAAAAAAATTTAAGTTCTTCTATCCCTTCCCTCATGCTATATTTTTATTCTTATTTTTTACTTTATTTATTTATTTATTATTTATTTGGGACATAGTCTCGCTTTGTTGCCCAGGCTGAAGTGCAGTGGTGAGCTCTCAGCTCATTGCAACCTTTGCCCCTCAGGTTCGAGCGATTCTCCTGCTTCAGCCTCCTGAGTAGCTGGAACTACAGGCATGCGCCATCATGCCCAACTAATTTTTTGTATTTTTAGTAGAGACAGGGTTACTCCATATTGGCCAGGCTGGTCTCGAACTCCCAACCTCAACTAATCTGCCCACTTTGGCTTCTCAAAGTGCTGAGATCACAGGCATGAGCCACTGCGCCCAGCCTCAAGCTACATTTTTAGTTTGAATAGGTCATCAGCAGGTCATGCTTGTGATACAGCATATATGGGATGCCACCAGGGAATAAATATAATGTAGACAAACACCTAAGTGGTGAAATACAGTTTTCCAAAAAGTATACAAATTATGTATAAATATTATCCATTGTCCCATGTTTGAACCAAAAAAAGCCTTCCCTACTAGACCATGTATACTTTGTCTTCAAATTATTATACAATTTGGCAAAAAAGAAAAAAAAGGTCCATTCTTCTAGAGAACAAGAATCAGCACTACTGCTAATAATGACTATTGCTACAGATCAATAGTCATTAGTAAACCTAACTGTAAAAGTGATCTGAATTTGAAAAGCGTTTCGTGAGCGGTGAGACCACAAGCCATCTGGAGAAAGGTGGACTGATAGAGAAATGAAAGTCAGTACACAGTGCCATGAAGGCAAATCCCACATATCCCATTCAGGGGAAAGCATAAGGAGATAATGCAGAGAACAGATGAGGAAAGAAATAGACATAGCCTGCCTTGATACTCTGAGTAACACTAAACAGATCAAGAGATGACAGTGATGACACCAGGCATTTATTGGGCAGTGCCTGTTCTCCAAGAATCTCAAAGCACTTTGCCAACTCTTATATCAAACCCTGACAGTCGTAAGAGATACTGGAAAGCACAATTCCTATTTTTCCCATAATACAGACCCAAGGCACTCAGATTCTGAGAGGTCCGCCTTCCAGGGACATGCATTATGGAATACCTCTGATGAGACATTAAAAGACAACCACCAGAATAAAAATCGTGAAGGAAAAAAAGAAAATACCAATCTACAAAACAGAAGAAACAATTTTGTTCAACAGTTATAATGGTATGACCTAAAACAATTTTCAAATGTACTGTAGTGACCACAAGGAATTGCAAAAGTTTAAGAAATACTGCTTTTACAGTGTCATATTAGAGGTCTTAAGACATTAACCTGCAAAGAGATTTGGGTTTTCTGACCTAAATGGAAGTACTTAAACTGGGCAGGTGTGATGGTTAATACTGAGTGTCTACTTGATTGGATTGAAGGATACAAGGTATCCAACCTGGCTGTGTCTGTGAGGGTGTTGCCAAAAGTGATTAAAGGGCTGGGAAAGGCAGACCCACCCTTAATCTGGGTGGGCACCATCTAATCAGCTGCCAGAGTGGCTAGAATATAAGCAGGCAGAAAAAAATGTGAAAAGAGAGACTGGCCTAGCCTCCCAGCCTACATCTTTCTCCCAATGCTGGATGATTCCCGCCCTCGAACAGCAGACTCCAAGTTCTTCAGTTTTGGAACTCGGACTGGCTCTCCTTGCTCCTCAGCCTGCAGATGGCCTGTTGTGGGACCTTGTGATCATGTAAGGTAATACTTAAAAAATTTAAAATACTTCAGTTAATACTTAAAATACTTAAAAAGCTCCTCTTTCCATATATATATATATATATATATATATATATATATTCCATTAGTTCTGTCCCTCTAGAGAACCCTGACTAACACAGCGGGGAAGGATATAACATAAGGAAACACACAGAAAACCTCATCATGGGAAAATGTAATTAGCATAAGGATATATGATCAAGTGTCCTTGGAACAAATGTGGGCTACTGTGTCTATCCCGGGGTTCAGAGTAGTATAGGAACACAGGACTCCTGAGCAGGAAATTGTTTCCTTGCAAGCCAATTTTCCAGGACCCATCTTGGAACAAGCTCACAGAAAGCACAATGCAAAAACTGTGTGACAAGACTGAAATGACAAAATCCTGAGATTTCTGCTCTGAGGGAAAGACTGGAAGTAATGCTCACTGAAAAGAGATGGCTCAAAATGGATATAAATGAGTTTATTAAGATTCACAAGAGGATGGCAAAGGGAGGGCCGTTACAAAGGAGGACTACTAGAGGAGATTTGTAAGAACAGCCCAAGTTCAAAATAGTGTGAATGGTAAATTCAACGGCCATAGACAGTTTACCAGAGCCACATTTTGAAGAGTTTGTTAATGTACTTAGTTTTATAAATATTTTAGAATACTACCTTAGGCATTACTCAGCAAAATTCACAGTGATAGTGTTAAGAGTTGGTAGAATCTACACATCAAATACAGTAGCAACTTTTATAAAGCAAAAACTACAAGAGCTACTAGGAAATATAAATAGAAAAATACTAATAGTGGGATGTTTAAATGACAGTTCTCATCGCAAGATGGATCAAACGGTCAAGTAAAAGTAAAACTATAGACAACTTAATCAGTAGGGTAAATATATGCACACCAGTCAAACCAGGTACCCTGATGATGGAGACTACAGTTTCTCAAACATCCACAAAACATTCATAAAAAGAGACGAAATTGGCATAAAGAAAATAAAACAATGCCTCACAAATAGAAATGATACAAAAGTTTCTGATCAGAATGCAATAAAACCAATTATTTTAGCAACAAATCAATAAGCAAAAAGGCCTTGATTACATTATCTCCACCAAAGAAATCACTTTTTCATACTATTTCACAGTCTTTTTTTTTTTTTTGAGACAGACTCTTGCCTTATCTCCCAGGCTGGAGTGCAGTAGTGCGATCTTGGCTCACTGCAACCTCCACTTCCCAGGTTCAAGTGATTCTCCTGCCTCAGCCTCCCAAAGAGCTGGGATTACAGACATGCGCCACCATACCTGGCTAATATTTGTATTTTTAGTAGAGACGGGGTTTCACCATGTTGTCCAGGCTGGTGTCAAACTCCTGGCCTTAAGTGATCTGCCTGCCTTGGCCTCCCAAAGTGGTGGGATTACAGGCATGATCCAACGTGCCCAGATTGTTTCACAGTCTTAATTACTTATGTCAACAAAAAGGAAAGACTAAAAGTAAATGAATTAAGCTTCCAACCCACCAGATATAGAAAGAACAATAAAATTAACTAAAAGAAAGTATTAAGCCACAATTACTTTTGCACCCGCCTAACAGAAAGAATTAATAAAGATTAAAGCAGAATTGCTAGGTCAGATACAGAAAAATAGTCAAAACTAACACATAAATAAATAAATAAACAAACAAGCAAGCAGGTAATTTGAGAAAAGACAGTGAAAATAGATAAGTAGCTAACCTACTACTACAAAGAAGAAAGCAAGAAAAAGTTCACAAAATAAGAAATGACAGGCTGGGCAAAGTGGCTCATGCCTGTAATCTCAGCACTTTGGGAGGCTGAAGCAGGCGGATCACCTGAGGTCAGGAGTTTGACACCAGACTGACCAACACGGATAAACCCCATCTCTACTAAAAATACAAAATTAGCCACGTATGGTGGTGGGTGGTGCCTGTAATCCCAGCTATTTGGGAGGCTGAGGCAGAAGAATCGCTTGAACCCAGGAGGCAGAGGTTGCAGTGAGCTGAGATCATGCCATTGCACTCCAGCCTGGGCAACGAGTGAAAATCGGTCTCAAAAAAAATAAAAAAGAAAGAAAGAAAAAAATGACAAAAGAGGAAAGGGGTAACCATGACAACAGAAAACTTTTAAAAGTATGAGACTTTTGCATAACTCTGTAAGTAAATTTAAAAGCCTAAATTAAAATGTATCCTTTCTACAAAAGTATAATTTTTTAACTAAAGAAATAGAAAGCCTCATAAATACATTTCCATAGAGGAAATACGCAAAGTCGTCAGTGACTCAACTCTCAAAAAGGTCCAGGATTAGCTAGTTCTACAGCACAATTTCATAGGGAAGTTCTACCAGACTTAAAGATCAGATAATTCCGGTGTTATTTAAACTGTTCCAAACATAAGAAAAGAAGAAAATGCTCCAAGTTCTTTTTATGACATTATAAGCACACTGATAACAAAATCTGCTAAAGATTGCAATAAAAGAAAATGACAGACAAATCATCCTTAGAAATATCATTGCAAATATCCTAAGGAAAACATTCACAAGCAGAACCCAATGGCATGTTATAACATGGAAAATAAGAGCTTGAGGAATGGAAGAAATATTTGATATTAGGAAATCCATTAATAAAATTTATTACACCAATCTAAGAGGAAAGTTCCTATAATCAAGTCCACAGATGGAAAAACTTGTGACAAAATCAATGCCCAGTCCAGGTAAAAACATGCAGTGCAACAGGAATAACTAGCCATTTCTCAACTACGGAGAGTCAGAAATACCATTTGATCCAGCGATCCCATTACTGGGTGTACACCCGAAGGAATATAAATCATTCTATCATAAAGATGTATGCATATGTTCACCGTGCACTATTTACAATAGCAAAGTCATGGAGTCAACCTAAATACTCATTGATGATAGAATGGATAAAGAAAATGTGGTACGTATACACCATGGAATACTATACAGCCATAAAAAGGAACAAGATCCTGTCCTTTGCAGGGACATGGATGGAGTTGGAACCCGTTATCCTCAGCAAACTAATGAAGGAAGAGAAAACCAAACACTGCATGTTCTGACTTATAAGTGAGAGCTGAATGATGAGAACACATGGACACATGGAGGGAAACAACATGCACGGGATACCTATTGGGGGTGGGGGGGAGGGGGAGCATCAGGAAGAACAGCTGATGGATGCTGGGCTTAATTTCTGGGTGAGTGGATGATCTGTGCAGTAAACCACCATGGCACATGTTTACCTATGTAACAAACCTGCATATCCTGCACATGTATTCGGAACTTAAAAGTTGGAAAAAAAAAAAAAGCAATACGAATGGTTGTATAGTTCTGTTAGTTTGAGTCTCCCAAAACAAGGATGTGTGTGCAAGTAGTTGATTTGGGAGGTGAATTTCAGGAAGCCTCGTGAGAAATTAGGGAATGGAGGCAAGTAAAGCTAATAAGAGGTGCATCAGGGGTTAACAATGTGGGCAACTAAAGTTCAGTCCCCCTTGAGATCTTCTGAGAGCCCATGTGGAACACGCCACTGAGTTGTTTCCTAGAAGGGTGAAAAATGGGAGTATGTATCCACTGACTCCCAGACCTCATTGATTGGGGGTCACTTCTAGGGGCAGTAGTTTCACTGGATACCCAGTCTGCCCACACCCTCTCACAGCTGGAGAATGTGCTCAAGCAGAAAGGGGCAGGAAGTTGGCCGTGTGGATAGGAATTATCTACAGGCGATCTCTGGGGTGGCTGCCGGTGCCTGGGTGGGCAGGTGCATGTGTGTGCACATATCCCTGTAAAATTGGTGCAGAGGCCAGCTTCTGACACAGGGGAGAAACATTGGAAGCATTCCTGCTGCTGTTAGACACAAAGACGCTCACAATTACCACTCTATTAACACTGTATTAAACCAACACAAGCAGACCAGAGAAGAAAACTAGAGGCATCCGACTGGAAAAAGGCAAAGCTATCTCTAGTTTGAGATGATATGATTTTGTACTCAGAAGCTCAACAAAGCAACTGAAATGGCACAGCAAAATATTAGATAATTGAGCAAAACAGCAATATGTAAAATTAATTTAAAAGAAATCATGGCCAGGTATGGTGGCCCATGACTATAATCCCATCACTTCAAGAGGCCGAGGTGGGAGGACTGCTTGAGGCCAGGAATCCAAGGCCAGCCTGGGCAACATAGTGAGACCCTGTCTCTAAAAAAAAATTAAATTAAAAAGTTAGCCAGGCATGGTGGCATGCAACTGTACTCCCAGCTACTAGGGAGCCTGAGATAGGAGGATCCCTTGAGCCTGGGAAGTGGATATTGCAGTGAGCTATGATTATACCACTGTGCTTTAGCCTAGGTGACAGAGTGAAACCAGAACAAGAGAAGAGAAAGAAGGGAAGGAAAGGAAGGGGAAGGGAAGGGGAGGGGAAGGGGAAGGAAAAGGAAAGGGAAGGGGAGGGGAAGGGGAAGGGAAGAGTAAGGGAAGGGGAAGGGAAGGGGAGGGGAAGAGGAAGAAGGGGAGGGAAGGGGAAGAAGGGGAGGGAAGGGGAGGGGAGGGGAGGGAGGGAGGGAGAGAAGGAAGGAAGGAAGGAACAAAGGAATGAAGGAAGGAAGGGAGGGAGGGAGGGAAGAAGGGAAGAAAGAGATAGAGATAAGGAGAGAAGGAAGGAAGGAGGGAAGGAAGAAAAGAAGGAAGGGAGAAAGGAAAGGAAGGAAAGGAAAGAACAGAAAAGGAAAGGAAAGAAAAGGAAAGGAAGGAAAGGAGAGGAGGGGAGGGGAAGGGAAGGGAAAGGAAGGAAGGAAGTAAAGATGAAGGAAGAAGGAAGGAAGGGAGAAATCATTAATCTTTATATAGCAAAATATCAGTTAGAAGATATAATAGAATGGAATACCCCACTTTCAGTTAGGAGCAAACCTAACAAAAAGTTTGCAAAACCAAATGATATGAGAAAAACTCTGAAGTATTACTAATGGCTTTAAAAGTATTATGAAAAAGAAACACCATATTCTTGGAAAGGAAGACTCAAAGTCAATTCTTCTTAATTTAAAGCAATCCAATAAAAATAACAACAGGATTTTTTTTTCTAGAACTAGACAATTTAATCCTAAAATTAACATGGAAGCATCAAATTTTGAACAGCCGGAAAATGAAGGAAAATGATATAACAGACCTACTAGGTATCAAAATACACAAATTAAAAATGTACAATTGGTATCTGAAGAAACATAAAAGCACATGGAACAGAATAGAAAGTCCAGGAATAGACCAAAACGTATGTGTGTGTGTGTGTGTGTGTGTGTGTGTGTGTGTGTGTGTGTGTGT